>NC_079221.1:35986672-36286672 GCF_029633865.1 Lampris incognitus | reverse complement strand
TCTTATGGGCTGTGCCATCCTGCCCCACCTTCGCAGCTTGGTGGAGATCATAGAGCACGGTCAGTCATCCACCCACACTCGCCAAAAGAGATGTATTGGTTACATTTAAGATCAAATATGTGTAAGATTTGGCATGAAATATGTTGGATCTCTGGGTGTATGTCTTTGCTGTGTATGGCCACAGGTCTGGTGGACGAGCAACAGAAAGTGAGGACCATCAGTGCCCTGGCTATTGCAGCCCTGGCTGAGGCTGCTACTCCCTATGGTATTGAATCATTTGACTCAGTCCTCAAGCCTCTCTGGAAGGGTATCAGACAGCACCGAGGAAAGGTAAAAATGCCATCATACACTCACACTCAAACTGGAAATGAGATATTCACTTACTTATTGCCTCTGTATTGTGTATGAGTAAAGATTGCTGGCTTGTCTGCAAGATTGTAGAAAGATGAACGTAATGCCAGATGCAAGATCCACACCCAGCACTATGCCTGTGTGTGGCTATAGTGTGAATATTTGATTGCTATAGAGTCCCCTCTGAGGAGCTGCTGCTTTCATTAGAGAGGTCAGATGGTAGACCATTAATGCTCTGTTGGGAGAAGCAGACAAAACATTAATTAAACTGACTGTATTAATTATTGTTAATTATTTAATTAATGGATTAGCAAAAGCTCTAGAACCCACATTTGACCTGATCAACTATTTGTTTGTTCTCCTTTGTTTCCAGGGTCTGGCTGCCTTCCTGAAGGCCATCGGCTACCTTATCCCTCTGATGGATGCCGAGTACGCCAACTACTACACCCGAGAGGTGATGCTGATCCTCATCAGAGAGTTCCAGTCTCCTGACGAGGAAATGAAAAAGATTGTTCTCAAGGTATCAGTAGTGTGTTTGTGTGGGTGTTGCACATACTTGGCTTATGGTGGATGAAATCTGAGGATCCCAAAGTGTGACATTAGGAGTTACATATAAAGGGATATCTGTATTCAGTTTAGGTGAATCAACGTGTCCTTCCATATGCCTTAGTAAAGTTCCTGCAAACCATTCTCGCCTGTTGGACCTCGCTATGGTCAGATCAGGGCTAGAAGTTCGCTAGATGGAAACACCAGCACGAGAGTTAGCAGAGTGGACACCCATGTCTTTTCTGTTCTCACCCTGCATCCGCTGGTTACAATGCTCAGACTGGGGTTCACTAAATCTTATTCACTGAGGTGTGACAGGATAAGGCTCAGATGAATAAAAAAGAAACAAAAAAAACTGATGCTTTCAATCCCTTGTGCTTTAAATAATCTAACTTGTGTTCTCGCTCTGTCTCCCAGGTGGTGAAGCAGTGCTGTGGCACTGATGGTGTAGAGGCCAATTACATCAAGACAGAGATCCTACCCCCCTTCTTTAAGCACTTTTGGCAACACAGGATGGCTCTCGACAGACGCAATTATCGACAGGTTAGCATCCTCATACACACCAAAGATGGGAAGTAAATAACCAACATCATAAGAAATTTGTTGTTGTAAAGGAGAAAGAGATGTGAAACTTCTTAACCACACACCCTTTGAGTTGTAACACTAACTGCCCTCCACTTGCAGCTGGTGGACACCACAGTGGAGCTGGCCAACAAGGTGGGAGCAGCTGAGATCATTTCACGCATCGTGGACGACTTAAAAGATGAGGCTGAGCAGTACAGGAAGATGGTGATGGAAACCATTGAAAAGATCATGGGCAACCTGGGAGCAGCTGACATCGACCACAAGCTGGAGGAACAGTTGATCGACGGTATTCTTTATGCCTTCCAGGAACAAACAACAGAGGTAAGAGTGACAGGAGAAGCCCTGTAAACATTGTTTTAATAAAGTATGCTCAAGTTGTTAACGGCTATTACTGTCTACTGATTACCCTCTACAGGACTCTGTAATGCTGAATGGTTTTGGCACTGTGGTGAATGCTCTGGGAAAGCGTGTGAAGCCCTACTTGCCTCAGATCTGTGGTACAGTGCTATGGCGTCTGAACAACAAGTCAGCTAAGGTCCGTCAGCAGGCTGCTGACCTCATCTCCCGCACTGCTGTGGTCATGAAGACCTGCCAGGAGGTACATTGTGGTAACAACATGCACTCGCGCAAGGATACAACCACATAATGTCAGGGTTTTCCCTGCCTATCTAACTCAAAGATGGTGCCTTTGTATTACTGGCTGCTGCCTTTGTTGAAAATTATGATGAAAATGCAAAGGCTTTTTTTTTTTTTTTGCCATAACTATTTTGCCTTTTATCAGCAACTGCTTTGATACGCTAGGTTTATGCTCGACTCAATGTCCCTGACATCATCAGGTTTCTTCCGTGCCATGGAGTCGCGCATGTGTGCAAACATACCAAGCGTGTGCGCGTTACCCATGGCACTCGTACATGCTATGCACATTCTCCAGCCTCTGCCAATTTTGTCTCGAACAAATCCAGGGAAAACCCTGAATATGTAACATTGATGCGATGTCTCTCTCTGCCATCGCAGGAAAAGCTAATGGGTCACTTGGGAGTGGTTTTGTATGAGTACCTTGGAGAGGAGTACCCTGAGGTCCTGGGTAGCATCCTTGGAGCTCTAAAGGCCATCGTCAACGTCATTGGTATGTCTCCCTACTACACCCCATTGGTCTGTAATCATGTTTTGTTTTGCCTTGTTCTGTAAAAGCAGTAAATCTAATAAGCATTATTGTATGTAGAATTTCAGTTGATGTTCTGGAATTGCAAAATCAAAAGTTTGCAAAAATATATCGGGGGCGTCCAGGTGGCATGATGGTCTATTCCGTTGCCTACCAACACAGGGATCGCCAGTTCGAATCCCTGTGTTACCTCCGGCTTGGTCGGGCATCCCTACAGACACAATTGGCCATGTCTGCGGGTGGGAAGCCAGATGTGGGTATGTGTCCTGGCCGCTGTACTAGTGCCTCCTCTGCTTGGTCGGGGCACCTGTTCAGGGGGGAGGGGGAACTGGGGAGAGTAGTGTGATCCTCCCACACGCTACGTCCCCCTGGCGAAACTCCTCACTGTCAGGTGAAAAGAAGCGGCTGGTGACTCCACGTATCAGGGGAGGCATGTGGTAGTCTGCAGCCCTCCCTGGATCGGCAGAGGGGGTGAGGTAGTGACTGGGACGGCTCGGAAGAGGGGGGTAATTGCCTAAGTACAATTAGGGAGAGGGGGGGGGGTACAATATATATATATGTATGTGTGTGTGTGTATATATCGGGTTTTTTTATTTATTTTTTTTTTGAACCGTCAATGGTGTTGATAAAAGGGCTCGACAAATGAGCGGATTATCAATATAGACGCATGAGCATCTGATGAGTGCGCAACACATGAAACAAGCTTGTACTGCTATGTATTAAAAGTTTTTTTTCCCTACATCTATATATATATATATCACTCACATTCCCTCCCTTCACAGGTATGCACAAGATGACTCCACCAATCAAAGACCTCCTTCCTCGCTTGACACCAATCTTGAAGAACAGACACGAAAAGGTGCAGGAAAATTGTATCGACCTGGTGGGCAGGATTGCTGATAGGTCAGTATTGGGAGGGAGTAGTTCTTTTTACCAGAATGGTTCCTCTTAAAAACATGTCGGAGAAAGTTACAAGAATCTAACTCCCAACAAGATTAAACTGTTGATCTCTATAACCTGATCTTTTGTGTGTGTTTGTGTGTGTGTTTATGTTTAGGGGTGCTGAGTATGTGTCAGCCAGGGAATGGATGAGGATCTGTTTTGAGCTACTGGAGCTGCTCAAGGCTCACAAGAAGGCCATCCGCAGAGCCACTGTTAATACCTTTGGTTACATCGCCAAGGCTATCGGGTGAGGGCCAAACATTAACCTAAGCAACCTGTCTAAAAACACAAGGATTTTGACAGGATACATTTCGTGCAGTAAATTCAAGTTTTCTGTTGCTCTCACTGTGCCTTTCTAACTTTACCTTACACCTACTCTTTCCAGTCCCCATGATGTCTTGGCCACTTTGCTTAATAACCTGAAGGTCCAGGAGCGTCAGAACCGTGTTTGCACCACCGTGGCCATTGCCATTGTGGCTGAGACCTGTTCACCCTTCACTGTGCTGCCAGCGCTCATGAACGAGTACCGCGTGCCTGAGCTCAATGTGCAAAATGGTGTGCTTAAGTCCCTGTCCTTCCTCTTTGAGTACATTGGAGAGATGGGCAAGGACTATATCTATGCTGTCACACCACTGCTTGAGGATGCCCTCATGGACAGGTCAGTCAGGTCATTCTAAGCAGTAATCAATAAATTATTCACCCAATAAACAATCATCAACCCCTGAATAAATTGGACTTGCTCTGTCATCTTCAGCCAAGTGTCAGCCCTGACCTATCGCTTATTTCTTGCAGAGACTTGGTTCACAGACAGACAGCCAGTGCAGTGGTACAGCATATGTCCCTGGGTGTCTACGGCTTTGGCTGTGAAGACTCTCTCAACCACCTGCTTAACTATGTGTGGCCCAATGTCTTTGAGACATCACCCCACGTCATCCAGGCAGTCATGGGTGCTCTAGAAGGGCTGAGGGTAGCCATCGGACCCTGTCGCATGCTTCAGTACTGCCTACAGGTAAGGCTGACCAAAATGTAATGCTTGACCCATCCGGAATGTAAACTCTCAGAGACTTTAGATACTTTGGACAGCTCATTAAATATTTGATGTCACATATTATGTGGTGGCTATTTTCAACCAGCTAACCTGCATCATTGCTTTTTGCTAATGGCTGAGTGAGCGTTTCCATTTGAACAATCCAGAAAAGAACACAGATGGCGTCGCCCTTTAAGCATACTTGGATAAGCAAAAAAAGAGTCAGTTGTGGTTGCTTGTGTCCTCAGGGGCTGTTCCACCCAGCCAGGAAGGTGAGGGATGTCTATTGGAAGATTTACAACTCCATTTACATTGGCTCCCAGGATGCCCTCATTGCCCACTACCCACAAGTCTACAACGACGAGAAAAACCCTTTCATCCGCTATGAGCTGGAATATGTCTTGTAAATATGAACCCATGTTATCCCCAACTCTTCACTCTTCTTCTTTATCTTTGTTTTTCTCTACAATCTCTCTGGCACCTCCATCACCCCATCTCTCCTGGCTTAGAACCCAATCCTTTTTTGTATTATTTAGCCATCTGTCTTTTTGATAGGTGTCCAGCAATCCAGCACCGACACCTTTAGTTTCAGTTGGCTGCCACCTTTTGTCCTCTTAAGTAAAAAGTATGAAAAATGGAACATTGAAGAGCCTGTATGTATGTTTTAAATCTCCATTTGGTGGCTGTAAAGAATTGCGGTTTGAGGTCAGAGTAGCCTTGCTGAAAGAATGAGAAGCAATCGTCAAAACTGTTTTTAAAATAGAGGGTTATCTGTGTTGATAGGCCTCTGCACCGGCTGTTTTTCACATATCAGCCGGCATCTCATTTGTTATCAGAATGTTTGATTTGACCAAATAAAATGTTTGTGTATAAAACTCTGCTTCTTTGTGTTAAGTTTATCTTTCTTAATTTAAACTACATGCCCATTGTGACCAGAGATGTATACTGCATATGGGTTAGGTGTCGAGTTGTTTTGGTACAAGTGGAATAGATGTGAAAATGTCAATCACCACTAATGATATCAATGCATGTGCTTTGGTGTAAAGTCAAATGCCTGCAAATGTCACTAGACACTATCCAGGTTAATGAAAAATGTTGCGCATTGGAAGGAAGGACAAATGGATGTCAGCCCAGGTATATGCCGTTAATCTTGTCTGTATTTACTAGTAGAAATACTGAATGTACCCAAGTGGCGCAAGTAAGAATTATGAATATGCCTGATAAAGGATGCCGATATGTTGGGAATTGCATTTCAGCTGTGTGGCTTGATAACCTTGTTGAGGAATGACGTCAACATTCTGTCTTTCATTCCAAAGGGAGAAACGTCACAACCCATCTCCATCTCGCTTACAATGTTGGCAGAGAAAATAAGTTTGTTCTCTACATTGCACTGATAACTGTGTAACCAGCTTCAACAATCAGACATGATGGTAGGAACAAGTGTGTCTTTCCAGTAAAGATGTGTGTACATAAACGGTTACTCTTTGCCTTTAATATGGAAAACAAGCACAAACTGGTCTGAGCTAAAAAATATTTCCCTCTGACATTTCACCCAGGTGCAACAGCACATTGGTAGATGTGATTTGGTTGTGTCTGGGGGAGGATTATGCCACCATCTTAAGACCATTCTCTCTTTTATCGGCCTTGTCATTCTGCTGAGACACAACAAGCAGATAGTGTCAGAAGAGGCAATGGGGCTATAGCAGCAGGCTGTCGTGGTGGCCTTGTTAAGGATGAACTCAACCCAGTTACGATTCAACTAAGGCCTGGGGCACCAGATGCAGTGCAAGCTCATAATGTTAGAAATCTATTGATTTGGATTTATAGCTGTGTTTTAAAACACAGGATCACATTTGTACTTCTCTTGAAATCCGTGACCACTTTACAAAAGCTGCACTGTTTTCATATAACTTCTGAACCCACTATTCTGGTAAACGAGAGAGCTGATGGGACCGTTTTTCAGCGTCATTTTAATCTCTTAAGTGCACACTTTTCTTTTCCAGCATGTTCCTTGAAGGGGAACGATAAGGTAATAAGACGTGAATGAATGGAAAGCTGGTGCTCGGTAACACTCAGAGCAACTGAGGTCAGACCTTACTGCCCTGCAACACCAAACTCAGTCACTCAAACGCATTTGCTCCAAGGACACCCCCCACACGGGCCACACCCCCACCACCACATCTTACATGCGCACACACACGCATACAAGTCCACATAATGGAAAACCCTCCCCCACCTTTTACTCTTCCATTTACTTCAACTCCCCACTGCTCCATAGTGAGGCCCATATGCTTTGACCTAGATTTCTCAGGCGGATGCCGTCCATGCTTTTGATTTTCTTGTCACAGGAACAGAATAAAATAAAAGTCACCAGGCATGTGTGTGTGTGTGTGTGCGCGCGTGAGAGAGATAAAGAGAAACTGATAGAGAGGACATTTCAGAAATAGAGGCAGTTTTTGATTCATTCAGGGAGAGGGTTATTATTTAAGGCCTTGTGAGAGATGGCTGAGATTGCTTACATTTGGCTGAATCACAGCTGTAGCTAGTCTAGGTCACATGTTCCCAGAGGGCACGTCTGCCTACTTACTGTACGGATGTTTGCAGTTTTGCCTGTTAAACGATTTTGTTTAAAGCGATATATAAATGGCTCCTTTGTTTGAATTCGTTTTGTTTTTTGTTTTTTTTTCTAAAATAGGTACATAGCTGTATGAAGTTGCTATCTTTTAGCAATCCTTCATTGTTCCTCCTCTTGCAGAGTATAAAAGGCTGGAATGCACCAATACATCTTTGTGAGCTGAGTGGACTATGTCAAGGTGCATGGTGGTGTCTCAGCCTGCTATGTGTGTAGAAATCTGGTAGGGAGAGAGAGGATACCTTGTTGAGTCAACAGTGGGCCCTTGTTTGGGATCAGCCACAGAGAGACAGAGGGAGAGGGAGAGAGAGAGATTATGAGAATTTACAAAATAAATATATGGGTGCAAGATGAAATTAAATCATACTCAACCTTAATGAGCCCCGTTCACACTACAGCTAAGTGCTCCTGTCGCTCCCCATTTTAGTGTTTGATGTGCTCAAGTTCACACTCCGTCCCATTCCTAAGCGAATGAGCTTTGCTATGCCTGGATGGGAACAGGAGTTGACAGCTGGTAGTTGACGCGTACTAATGAATGAACTTTACGATGCTCCCTGAACGTTTCATTCCCCTGGTTGGTTGGTTCAACTTGGGCCGACTAAATTCTTCTTAAATTTATGGGCGGATTCTGTCGGAGCAGACACGAGAAAAACACATCTCCTCCGGCTTCTGTCGGCTAAGACTTTATGGGCCGTCTCCATATTTGTTGACCTTGGAGATCACGTTTACGCCACACGTGGACTGCGACACTATAAGTTAAGAGCATTAAAGTTATTTGTAAGATTTTGAGTATATTCTTTACAATAAATACATTTGTGGCTTATTAAGTTGAGCAATCAAGAGGAGGTGACGTCATTTGGTAAATTAATGCAAATACAAAAAAACCTGGTTGAAATCGCAGAGTTGAAAATATCGAGCTGCAGTCATTTTTAGTTTCCTACTGTATGCAAGTTGCTGTATTTGCAGACAACTCGATGTGAGGTAGCGAAACATCTGCAAACAAGTTCAGGGATCTCTTGTAAGAGTTGCGTTATCGCTGATCCGAGACCAAAAAGGTTACCATGAAGTGTTCATTGTCACCTGACCCTACCGCAGCATCTATGTGTTGTAGCGAATTAAGGGGGCAGGATCTGAGAGACCTTCGCCACAGCGCGAACCCGTGTCTCCCACTCTGCAAGCGACGACGTTAACCAGTCCACTAAAGGGTCCGACCCGTTAATCAAGGGCCAACGTGTCTACTTACCCATGCACTACCCCCTCCCTTTCGGGAAGTACGTCCCCGCGCTTCAGCATCAGCTCCCTCACGCCTCTTGGCACACGCGCTTCCGATGACCTCATGGCCTCACCATCCCACTTCTGACACCAATGTAGCAAATTCGGGGACGGGGGCAGTCTGGGAGACCGTCGCCACAGCCGGGACACGAACCCATGTCTCCCACTCCGCAAGCGACAACGTTAACCAGTCGACTGACCCTTTAGTCAAGGACCAACGTGTCTACTTATCCATGCATGGTACAGTACCCCTCTCCTTCGGGAAGCGCGTGCGCCCAGAGGCGTGAGGGAGCTGATATGCAGCGCGGGGACGCGCTTCCCAAAAGAGGGGGGTAGTGTAAAGCGCATGGATAAGTAGACACGTTGGTCCTCGACTAAAGGGTAGTTAGTCCATGCACGTTACAGTATGTATGTATGAATGTATTGTAGCGAATTAGGGGGGCAGTTCGGGACCGCCACAGCCGGGACGCGAACCCGTGGCTCCCACACCGCAAGCGACAACGTTAACCAGTCGACTAAAAATTTCTGACTCATTATCCATGCCCGTTACACTATCCCCCTGCTTCGGGAAGCGCTTCAGCATATCAACTTCCTCACGCCTCCGGGCGCACGCACTTTTTCCGATGACCTCACGGTATCACCATCCGACTTCTGACACCAATGTAGCGATTCGGGGGGGGGGCAGCCGAGGAATCGTCGCCACAGCCGGGACGCGAACACGTGGCTTCCACACCGCAAGCGACAACGTTAACCAGTCGACTGACCCTTTAGTCAATGACCAACGTGTCTACTTATCCATGCATGCACGTTACAGTATGTACACTATATGGCCAAAAGTATTGGGACACACCTCTTAATCATTGAATTCCCACCTTCGGCTCAGAGCAAATATGCAATTACAAACTTATGACGCCAGCAGTTGTAAATGCCCGTCCATACACAAAGATGCAAACGTAAGAAATCCGGTTAAAGCCGTGCAGCTGTGACCGGCGGGGGCGGTAGTGAGACGTTGGACGCCGATGCTGAAAGGTTGCTGAAACACTCTCCTCCGGCCCTGCATCCGAGAGAGGAGAGGAGAGGAGCATGAACTTCCTGTGCAATCTCAACGTTCAATTGAGCTTCTCCAATTGAGAGGCACTCGACCGCCGCTGTGGCCGTGTCCAGGAAGGCTCTCTCTCGGTTCCGCAGCAGAAGGAGGAACCGAGTGTATGGCTCGGAAAGTCGGCGATCTCCGCGTAAACGACCATAAACGCGGATTGTTTACATCGGCCAGAAGAGCCTGTTCTACTTCCCCGCCTCCTTCCCTCCCTCCCTCCCTCCAGCGGGACAGCGGCCGCCTGGGCTCACCGTCGCCGTCGATAACGTCAGTGGAGCGGGCGATGGCCCCGGTACTCGCCCCGGCCTTCTCAATCTGCCCCGCTACGTAGGACTGCAAGAGAAAACAAGTTTTAAGACCTGTGCGTCTGGAGTCTTGTGAGAAATAGAAGAAGAAGAAGAAGAAGAAGAAACCCCGACAACGAGGAAGGAAGACCGGATTTCTACAGTTTGGCAGCATCGCACACTGATTTTGGTTTCGTGATCTTTCAGAGTGGATGTGCCGTCCAAGCTGACCGAGATATGGCTGTGCTTAAACTCGCCGACCAGGTACCACCGCTAGCCGCTAGCATAGCATCTGCACCACAAAACGGCTAACTCGACATTGTGCACTTTGTTAGTAGATATTCCCCATTTTATTTCTTTATTCATTGTTGTGATCGTAGTAAGTGCGGCGGTGTCCGCCAGTTCACCATTTCACCAACAACGATGAGTGCGCAGCACGGAGCGCGTATCGAGCTAACTCATCAACATGAATGATAGTCATTTCTGTGTTTGCTCGGTGAACCGGCCACGTTATCTTCCCAAAGGCTGAGCTGAGGTGGTGCGTTTGAATGTACTTGCTTCTCTATTTCCGCAAATATCCCCGCAGAAGCAGGAATCGCCAGTTTTTCTTCAATATGACATTTAGTGTATGCAACTCCGTGGGGAAATATTGTGTGACACCGAAAGACAAACGCTGACCCCCCCCCTCTCTCCAATGTTTCGTTCAGACACTTAAACATCCTGTGACCTGTTTATCTTACAAATAAAAAAGGTTTATCTTATGGTTTATCTTATGCATTCGTAGCTCAGGGATATATCGTTGCTTCATTTTACCCTTGATTCTGCGGTTTCTGTTGGTGAGACATTGGCTTCTGAAGAGAAGGTGGTTGGAACTTGTTTCTGCATCCTGAACTGTCATCTTAACTCTTCTTAGAAATTGTTGATCTGATCTGCTTTGCCAGGACGGGATCTTGCCAGAACAGCATCTGCTTTGGTCGATCAAAATATCAACTCATCTGTGACCTCAGGGAAGGGAGGGAGAGCGCTTAGATTTTTCTTTTTTTCAACAAAGCGCCTATCTATGGAACTTCCGGTTATTTTCTGACGTTCGTAGGGATGACGTGTGATGATTGACTACATGCAGCAGATAGTCAGATTCTCGTGATATCCGAATTGCAGAACAGTGTGGGTTGTATGACGTACAGACCCAGTGTGGGCAAAGACTACCTGCGTGAAAATGTGCTTTCAACTAAGTTCAGCAGCAGCAGCAGCCGCATGTACGACACAATGCCATTGTGCTTTCTCACTTGCGACTGCGATTGTTGTTGAAAGCACTGCTTCCTTGTGTGACACTGGAGATTTTACAAGGACAGCGAGCGAGGGTCATATTGGGTAAATGGGTTGAAGGGTCATACGGACCCAGCTGTTGTCCTTGCTGCACCGTGGGTGCTCGGGATCAGAGGTGTCAGTTTAGTAGTGTGTGTGTGTGTGTGTGTGTGTGTGTGTGTGTGTGTGTGTGTGTGTGTGTGAGAGAGAGAGAGAGAGAGAGAGAGAGAGAGAGGAGGAATATAAGGATGGCTTACTCCTCACCTCTCAGTTGTCCTCTATTCTGTAATCACCATAAATGGGGGCACTTGTAAGTGAGTCCAACTTGAAGGCGTATTCTGCGGGACTGTGTGCAATTGTGATGTTGTTTTAGCCTATCCAACTTGCGCTTGTTGTGTGTTGTTAAGCTAATTTGTGAGTGTGCATTTCAAGAGGGGTCTTTGGGTCATCTACGTTATAGCGCACACACTCAAAATACTATAAGGTGCACTGAAAGAAAGTGTCCACCATGTGTCCTGCGTTTCATCCACAGACCAAAGGGCTACAAGCACGGGAAACTGCTGACTTGACACTTTTCCACTACATCTTGCCTTTATTATACTGGACAAGTCCATACATGTGTGTGTGTGTGTGTGTATTTTGAAGTTAACATGCAGTAACACTTGTTTTGGTAGTTGACGTGACGTGAAGCTTTATGGAAAAACCCAAGTTTTATCTTGCATTATTTCAAGTTTAATTCTCCCTTTGAATGTTAGTGGATTCCCCAACTATACCATTTGTTTTTGTACTATTTTCGACTCAGATATGTAAATTGTCAAATAGTCTCAGTGTTCAAGGTTATGTATTGGCAGCTCAGACCTTTGTGATTCTAGTAACATCAAGAGAAAATCATCCCACACTCATTATTTGACCTCTCCAAGGACAAGTAGAAAGCATCATGAAGTAACTTTTGTTCTCTGGACAACAATTTAAGGTGTTTTTCTGTTCCCTATTTACTGTTTCAATGCTCAAGTCTCGTGATTCAGTGATGGTCTTGCAATTTTTTAGAGCTTGCCTTGCACTTATTTATTTGAATAGGTCAGTAGATGTTATTTAATCTCTTTTTGACTTTTGACCCTTTTCTAAGATATCCAGTGTAATCTTGTGTGACATAATGTTTTGTTGGTTGGCGCTTTTGTCCTGAAGGAATGATCAAAATAACCAATAAGAAGGATATTATTAGGGGCGTCTAGGTAGCGTAACAGTTTATTCCATTGCCTACCAACACGGAGATTGGCGGTTCGAATCCCCGTGTTACCTCCAGCTTGGTCAGGCGTCCCTTCAATTGGCCATGTCTGTGAGTGGGAAGCCGGATGTGGGTATGTGTCCTGGTAGCTGCACTAGCGCCTCCTCTGGTCGGTCGGGGCACCTGTTTGGGGGGTAGGGGGAACTGGGGGGAATAGCGTGATCTCCCACACGCTATGTCCCCCTGGCAAAACTCCTCACTGTCAGGTGAAAAGCAGTGGCTGGCAAGCCCATATGTATCGGAGGAGGCATGTGGTAGTCTGCAGCCCTCCCCGGATCGACAGAGGGGGTGGAGCAGTGACCGGGACGGCTCGGAAGAATGGGGTAATTGGCCGGGTACAAGTGAGGAGAAAAGGGGGGGGAAGATATTGTTAGTATTGTGTTAGTATTTGTAGATGTAAATCATTGTTAATTAGCTTCTGTACACGTATTGTAAATATAACACAAGAATTTGCATTAGGATGCCCAGCTGTTGTCTGCCATTAAAATACATATTTACGTTGTAATTACATCGCAAACTGAAAAGCTAAAAGTTTTACCAAAATCAGGTGATTATTCAGATGTTTAATTTTGCCCAAGATGTCATTTCATGCCAGAGGACAATTTAAATCACTGACAAATGAAATAGTCCAATAAATGCGAAACGAGGAAAGCAAATATTCCTAGTAATGCTCCACTCACATTTGAATCCGTCACACTTCAGTGTATGTTTGTATAATCAGTTCAAAAAAGCTTTTTGCACTTGTAGGTTGGGCATATGTTAACTAACGATTTGCATGGGTTGAGTTGAAAGTTTTTTCTGCTTTTTTTTCTTTCTTTTTTTTTCTTCTTTGCCTCTTTACCTTTGTGTGTGCATGTAGGTTTCCTGTATTGTTTCCCGTGTTTGTTGGTGACAGCTGAAACGAACAGAATACCGCTCACACACTTCGCCTTTTCTTGCTGGTAAGGCACATTGACAGACAGGGAGAAAAGCAGAGTCACGAGGCACCGTGGGGTTTTAATTGAGCTCTGCATTGGTATGGGAACATCAGCAGTACTCACTGGGCCTAAGGGGAGGCAGATCGGTCAGTTTTGGAGGCCTTTTGCTCCATGCGCCAGTGGAAATGTAAGATACGAAAGAAGAGCCGCACACAAGAAGGGTCCTGTTCAGATGTATTTATTTGCAGTACTCACGTTTGCAGCTCTTCCCCTGACTTACTATAAAAACAGAGAATCACCATCTTAAAAAATACCCATAAACAATATTAGAAAGTCGTGTGACATGATACACACCTGTTGCAAAGTGACAGAATGAGCAACACATTTATAGATCCAAAGTCAATCTGCATCTATATGCAATAAAATGTAAATGCGATAAGATCATATACAGTTACCTCCAGTAGTTTATACTCCATCACAGATTCAGGCTAATATTTGTGTGTGTGTGTGTGTGTGTGTGTGTGTGTGTGTGTGTGTGTGTGTGTGTGTGTGTGTGTGTGTTACCGTGTAGATTCTGTATAGCCTGTGTGCGTGTATGGAGATTCTTTGAGGAATGAAAACAGTGTTTATCTGATGGAGGAAGTTTGTGTAGGATAAGAATGAGAGAGAGGAAGGTTCGAGGGGAAATGCGTTTGTTTTGCCAGAATTATATCAGCGAGCGACTGGACTGGTCCGTTCGAGACCAGCTGTGACAGGAGTGAAAGATTTAGTGGGTGTACTGGTGACGGCTCTCTGCATGTTCGCAAGAAACCTGCATTGTTTTTATTGGTCAATAGGGGTGCTTGGGGGACTTAAAGTGGGTCTTAAGGCGAGGGAGAAGTGTGTGTGTGCGCGTGTGTGTGTGTGCATGTGCGTGTGTGTGTTGTATCAGGATGGCTAACTATGCACTGCAACAATGAGCTCTGTGTTTGAGATGCCTTTAGATAGCCTGGGGCGGTGGTGGTGTGGGTTTGGGGGGGGAATGTCCTCATTCGGGACAGCTCCTTCCAGGGGCGATTTCCCCCTATGCTCCACAACACTCCCTAGCTTTACTACTGCTTGTAGCACTGTGCTGCCCAAGTCCCCATGGTAATTAAAGACCCCGGCATTGTGATTAGTGAGTGATGCCAAGTCTGTGCATGCATGTGTCTGCATGCAAGTATGCTTATGTGTGCGCGTGCATGCAAGAGCACTAGAAAGGCAAAGCGAAAGGGGCCAAAGAGGCCATATGCTGCCAAGTGTTCGCTGCTTATTTAAAGGCACAGCCCCTCTTGTCTAACCAGGCCTCATTCACTATTTATTAACCTCAATGTGTCTCGATTAAACATGATTTAGTCTACAATGAAACTGTTGATGCAAACTTCAAATAGTAGGTTTAAGAATGGGTTTCATATGTATGCATAATTATCTATAGCTATATTTATAGCTATATATCTACATCTAAATCTACATCTATAGCTGTAATATCTAATCTATATCTATGGTTATAGATAGCCATATAGATAGGTAGATGGCTTTGATGGCTGGGAGAGCTGGCGCTGGATTGGCTTAGAAGAGCTTGGTCTGCTGTGTCCTGTGGGCCCAGGGACCACGGCCCTGCCCGGAGCTGCGCACGAAGAGGTAACATCGAGGTCAGTCTGACAGGGCATGGAAGCGGGGCAGGCTAAGCTGACTGTTAGCCCATGCAGACTGGCAGTTCCGATAACACAAGGGCGGTCTGGCGGCGACCTTGCCTAGCGATGAGTGTGTTTTTAGTGTCGTCGTGTGGAGTGCGGGGAGGTGTGTCGAAGGTGTCTGGCTGGGAAAGCTAGCGTTGGATCAGCTGAGGGAGCTTGGTCTGCTGTGTCCTGTGGGCCCATGGACCATGGCCCTGCCCGGCGCTGCGCCCAAAGAGGAAACACAGAGGGCGGTCTGACAGGACGCGGAAGCGGGGCAGGCTAAGCTAACTGCTAGCCTATGCAGACTGGCAGTTCCAACAGTCATCCTGGCTGGTGCTTGTTCTTTTGGACAGTGATTTCTTTTGTTTAGTTTGGATATATGTGTTAGTTTGGATATATATGTGTTCTTGTAGTTCTTGTAGTTTTTGGACATGTGTTTTTGCCTTTGTGTTGCACTGCTGTGGGCTGGGAGAAATGATATTTCGTTTCAAATGACAAAGTGTTCCTGATTCCTGGGATAGATATGTAGATATATATACACATATACATGCTATTAGGAGTTTTTGCCACTGGCCAACATGACCAGCAACATTGTAATTCATTGGCTGTTAGAGAAATTTACTGGACATCCATATGCATTGAGTATGTAACCTATTAGGGCATCTGTCCATAGTGCTCAGAACAACTCCATCTATTTGTATATATGTATGTATATCTATCTATCTATCTATCTATCTATCTATCTATCTATCTATCTATCTATCTATCTATCTATCTATCTATCTATCTATCTATCTATCTATCTATCTATCTATCTATCTATCTATCTATCTATCTATCTATCTATCTATCTATCTATCGTTTTATATCATCCAATAGTATTTCTCCCTTATTTTATGACTGTTTTGGGGCATATTTTATCAATAAAATGAAATGGTAGTTTGCTTTCACACTTAATCATCATACTCCACCATTCTGTGTATCATGATTGTGGGGGGGTAGCTAGCGAGTACATATTTGTTTTCTTTTCAGGGTTGCTATTGCTAGATCTCAAGCCAAAAAGGATGATCTACCGGCTGAACAGAAAGTTCATGGTTGGAAGTGATATGATGTGGAACTGCACAGGAATCAAACTCTTAAGGCCTCTTAAGGAAGTAGCATTCTTCATATGTGTGCTTGCACATTTGTGGGCTGTTGCTTTTTTAAAAGCGGAAGTTAAACAGTCCCCAGAGGTTCCTCTCTCTCATGTTTCTGAGAAGGGACAGACTGTGCAGCAGGAAGTGAGGCAGGAGTGAGAGAAACACACAGGAAGTTAAGCGAGGGCACACTTCTGCATGATCTGATTAATCAGAACTGCATCCACCCTGCAACCATCCTTTAGCTCTTTATCTGATTTACGTCATTCTGAGGAGTCATTAAGTTTTGTTCACCTATTTTTTCAGTGGCGTCTTTGATACAGCATTGCGTATGATAAAACCTGGCTTCCTTCGCGTACACTGTAGATGGTGGGGACCGCAGGCATTTCCCTCATGCCTCCTGCTGTGTTTCTCAGAAAGCTGACCTTTATTGCTAGTGTCCTGACTAAAGCTGATAGTGGGCACATTTTGTGTATGAGTGTGTGTGTGTGTGTGTGTTTATCTGTGGCCTGTATTTACCTAGTATCTGTGATCCCACTGAGGAAATAGGGGCAGTGGACTTACAACCTTCACACGATGCCCTTCGCTTGTTTTTCCCTTGAGCACAGTATTTAGTTATTGTTCTCCACCTACAGATAATGTTGCACAGCAACCAGTTGCTCCCTATGGCTTTAAATACCCCATTTTGGCCAGTCAGGAACAGCTTATTACCTCACATCAATGTTCAAGCAAATTCAGATGTGTTTTTGAAAGTCCTGTCAGTGGTAAAGTACAATATTCTGTACTGAATAACGCAGCCTATTATGTAGCAGCAGTATCCTTCTGTACTCAAACTTGTGTAAACACAGCATAGGCCCGCTTAGTCAGAAAGCTGCTCCTCCACTTAATTGTGTACATACTTTCGAATACGTCCTACAAATATGCACACATATGTCCGTGGGCACACACACACACACACACACACACACACACACACACACACACACACACACACACACACACACACACACACACACACACACACACACAGCAGTGTTTCACATTCCACTGTGGGAAGGATCATCGCATGCTGTTCCACGCTCGTGTGGATTAACGTGTGGTCCCCCAGATGTTGCCTCAGGCTCCATCTGATAAATGAGTTGGCTGTTTGAATTGATCAGCAATGTTGCACATAGTCTTTAACATAACATTGTACCTTAATGTCGCCACATGTTGTAGCCTTCGTTCATACGCCAACATCTGACTTTTTTTCTCTCCTCTTTTTTTCCCCCATCTATATGTCCTCCCAGCCTCCACTCATCCAGGCAATCTTCAATGGAGACCCCGAGGAGATCCGTATGCTCATCTACAAGTCTGAAGACATCAACGTCCTGGTAAGAGTGCTGCCCTTCGAGACCTGTCTATTCCTTTGGGGGTGTTGGGTGCAAAAACAACTGTGCACATCGAGGGAGAGTTTATAGGCCTTAATCCAGAGTTTGTCCCCAGGTTGTGGTTAAGGCTCGTAATCGGTTTCTGATGGAATCCAGAAAGGCTGCCTCTGTTTATGTTGCTTGTTTAGACAGTGACAGTCTTCTCCTCCTCACTGTTATACTCGCTGTTCACTTCCTGTGTGGACCAACATGGGTCAAAGGTCCAGAGAATAACAGTTCAGGGGTCAGCTGGGCCAAAGTTCAGACTTGGATGTTTATATACATCATCTTGTAGATATATGTATATATAAGCAGGTCAGTGGAGAACAGGACATGGGCTGCCCCGTTCTGCCATTCTGCTGTTGCCTGTATTTAGTCTCCTGTCTCAGGCCCTGGCTGCCTGTAGCAGGACAATAAGGACTCTGTCATTGTCCACTTTGGATGTGTTTTTGTTGGAGAGGTGGCACAGAGCCCAGACAGATGGACATCTGGGGTGGTCACCAGGACAGTGTGTATATGTATGTGTGTGTAGAGAGAGCGAGCCCACCATAAAGAACAATGGATGACTTGACACCGATGGGCTAGTAGCTGATCCTAGAGGCTCTTGGCTCTGCCCGTCATCTCTATTCTGATATCACAGCCTCTCCTGTGTCTATACCAACCCAGCGATTCTTGTATTAAGACTCTGATTTTAGGATTGCTAACCGTTAATATGTCGACCCCACACTTCATTTCAAATTTACATTACAGGTGCCTCACTTGAAGCTGTTATTCATAGCGATTTAAAATGATGGTGATCATAAATTGAGCTATTTTGTCACTGTTACAAGCAACCAAATAGTGCGGAGTGTGACTCATAGTGACTGAAAGTAGGTGTGATGAATATTTCTGAATGAAAGATCTCAGTTAATGGCCACATGTTCTCCATTCTCCCTCAGGATGCAGAGAAGCGAACGCCATTGCATGCTGCAGCCTTTCTGGGCGATGCTGAGATCACTGAGCTCCTCATCCTCTCTGGTAAAACCAACAGCGCTGTTCATCATCGCTGAGCTGTCTTCTTCTCTCCCTTTTCTTTCCTTTTTTTGTGCCTCTCCCTTTCCTTCTCTCTTCCTCTTTTCCACTCTCTACTTCCGCCATCCTTTTGTGTCAGTTCTAATATTTGATGCCCTCACTTTTAAAAGGGTCTCAATCAGTAATTTTCTGCTCACAATCATATTTTAAGCCAAAGTTATCTCTAAAAAAAAGCCTTAGCAAACTAGTAATCTATGTGGATTTTCCCTCAATATTGTGCGATATGTCTGTAATAGAATTTAACATTTTGATGAGTCAAGTCAATTTATTTGTATAGCCCACTATCACAAATTACAAATTTTCCTCAGTGCCCTTTACAGCAATTCAACATCCTGTCCTTAGACCCTCACATCGGATAAAGGGACAATGCCCTAAAAAAAACCTTAACAGGGAGAAAAAATAAGACGAAACCTCATGGAGAGCAACAGAGGAGGGATCTCTCTCCCAAGACGGACAGACATGCAATGGATGTTGTTTGTACACAATTTACAGGAGACAACATTGAAAGAGGATAACAGAGTTATAATGGAATTATAAAATATATGAAAAATATGACGAGGACAATGCCAAGCAGTGTCCAGATGCCACCGGAACAGCCTAGGCCCTGAGCCACGTGACCGCCATCACCATGTAGACCTGACAGGAGGACAGATTACACATGCACACAGGGGAGACTCACATCACACCATTCACATACGCGGGAAAAGAGACAAGACAAACATTAGTCACACATCGGAGTGAGAGAAGGATATAACTGTGAAACAGGATAACAGAATTATATAGATTTACAAGATATATAAAAGAATGTGATGAAGAGGACACCAAGCAGTGTCCAGGTGGCAACCACCGTCACCATGGACACCTGGTAGGAAGGACAGACTGCACGTGCACACAGGGTAGATTCACATCACACCATTCACATATACTGGAGAAGAGAAAGGAGAAGACATCATTCAGAGAGAGGAAAAGACGTGAGAGAAGAGAACAGTTTGCAATAGTCAATTATCTATACTGTATAATCTTATCAGCAGACCAGTGCTTAATAAATTCATTGAGACAGAAACCGACCTACCATGCAGTACAGGTTGTGAAGTACGGTACTCAATTTAAATGCAACTAATTGCAGGTTAAGGCAAAAAGAATGAGGTCCGATAGGAAAAGGCCCTGCCACCAGCTGACTTCTTTTTAACTTTGGGTACACACAGGAGCCCTGTATTTTGAGAGTGGCGATTTCGAGATGGAATATATGGTTTAAGGAAATCAGTCAGGTATGGGGCAAGCCCATTTAGGATTTTATAAATCCGCAGAAGCACCTTGAAGTCTGACCTAACATGGATAGGAATCCAATGAAGGGAGGCAAGAATTGGTGTAACATGGTCAAATTTCCTAGATTTAGTTAGGATTCTAGCTGCAGCATTCTGGACCATCTGAAGACTTTTAGTACTAGCGTGCGGCAGACCTGAAAGCAGAACATTACAGTAATCAAGTTTGGATGAAACAAATGCATGTATTAGAGTCTCTGTGTCAGCCATGGACAGAAAAGACTGAATTTTTAGCTCTGTTATATAAGTGAAAAAAGGCAGTCTTGGTGATTGCTTTAATGTGCTTATAAAATGAAAGGCTGGGATCAAACATAACGCCAAGATTTTTTGGCTGCCACACTTTGTGAAATCAAAGCATCTCAGTTTTATCCGAATTTAAAAGTAGGAAATTTAGTGACATCCAATTTATCACAGCAGGCCTCCAAATTAGTCATTTGAGTATGGTTATCAGCCCTTATAGGCAAACACAGCTGAGTATCATGTGCATAGCATGGAAATTTATACAGCGACTGTGTATAATTTGACCAAGAGGTGAAATAACTAAGAGAGAAAAATAGAGGGCCAAGAACCGAGACCTGAGGTACGTCATATTTAATGTGAGAGCATTTCAATGTAATATTATTATAGCAGACACAATGTGTTCTTCCATATAGGTAGGACTTAAGCCAAGAGAGAGCTTAGCCAGAGACACCAAAATTGCAATTTATTCTGTCTAATAGTATACACTGATCAGTGGTGTCAAAGGCTGTACTCAGGTCCAGTAGTAGAAGCACAGAGGTGGAATCAGAGTCCATACGAAGTAGAAGATCATTCACCATTCTGGTCAGAGCAGTTTCAGTGGAGTGACAGGCCCTGAAAGCTGATTGAAAAAGTTCAGATAGATAGTTTCCTCTATATGGGTCGAAAGTTGTTGACACACAACGCTCTCTAGTATTTTAGAAAAAAATACAAGATTGGAGACTGGTTGATAGTTATTAAGAAACCCTGGATGGAGGTGCAGTTTCTTAAGTAGAGGTTTAACCACAACTGTCTTAAAACTGCTGGGAACAGTGCCAGTAGTAAATGATAAATTAACAATGTCTAGCGTTGTGGGTGCCAGGGAAGGCCAGAGGTCTTTAAAAAGTTCTGATGGTTAAGGGTCAAGTAGGCAAGTAGTTGATGAGGATGAGTGTGTCATAACTTTGTAATATGTCAAAGTCAGTCCAGCATTGGAATCAAGTGTAATGGCCAAAGTGTCTTTATAAATAGTGTCTTTATAAATAAGGCCCCATGTGTTTGAAGCTTTTGGCTGATGCATGTTGCTGAGTACTAAGCAGTGATACGGAAGCTGATCGCTGTTAATACTATATTTTCTCTCTCTGATCCTCTTCCTCTCTAGGGGCTCGGGTCAATGCCAAAGATAACATGTGGCTCACCCCTCTCCACCGCGCTGTGGCATCCCGGAGTGAGGTGGGCAGGTTCACTCACTCACTCACACACACACATGCACACACGCACGTAAAAGCCTCTATTCCAGCACAGCAACTCAGACAGCATGGTGAGTGATCCGAGGTTACACACACTGTGACACAGATGTCAAGTTGCTAAGCTGCGCAGCATGATATTTAGCCATAAATACCTCCCTACGCACATACACCCACGCATTAACATATACTTTATCTTTCTCTACATTCTAGCACAACCTATTGAGACAATAAAATAAATTCTGGATTAAACAACAAAACCTTGCTTTGTAGGGCTGGGTGATATGGCCTAGAAATATAATCTCTTGATTTTTTTCACACCACATCTGATTTTACGATTTTAATTAAAAAAAAATTCTTAAAAACAAACAGCAAAATACCAAGGAAATATATATTTTTTTATTTTAACAATAAAAACGATTAACAAAAGCAAACTAAGAAAGACGAATTTCCCTATTGGGATTAATAAAGTGCAGACCTAACTTTTACAAAACTTTACTTTTTTAAAAAAATAAATAAAAGGTGCCTCTTGAAAAAACATATTCCATTCCTGAAGAAAAAACGCTTTTGTAAACAAAATTAAACATATGTTATTTGCATGCTAAATATCAAAATCATACATGAGGTGCTTGTAATGTCTTTCAAAGTATTTTTACAGTTTTTTTGTTGTTGCAAGGAACACAAGCCTGTTTACTGCCTCTGGCTTGAGGTGTCCCCCGTGGCATGTTACAGTGCTCCCCCCCTCCCACACACACACACACCAAAGACCTTCTCTGACAGGGCGCTTGTAGCAGGGATAGAGAACTATTTCTTGGCCAGATTACTGAGCCTTGGGAAGATTGCTTCGTGGCACTTCCACCACTGAAGTAGATCAGTGTCTGGGTCTGTGCCAGAGGACAACAAGTAGGTTGCCAGCTCAATTTCAATTTTGTTTGCCTCTGACTGGCAGGAAGGTGGCACTTTCTTCTTGAAGAAGCTTGCTTAAGTTTTCTTCTTCTTCGGCTCAGGCTGGGCTTCTTCTTGGTGCACCTGCACAGCTGAGCCAGGCTGTGGTGGGATTTTTGTGTGTGGGCAGTGATATCAGCTCTGAGACAGCTCTTTTCTTAATTTGTTCCACCTTGTCATGGTCAGTGTAAGTTGTCCGGAACCTTGGCTCCATCAGTGAGGCCATGTCCAAGAGTTCATCTATGACAGGGTCACTGTATTTGATTGTACTATGAACTAAGGGAGCCGGGAAGCAGTGGCGGTTCCGTACCATAATTACCCAAGTTAAAGTGAAAATCGATTTTCAATTTTAAACATCATCCTAAACCATAAATTCGAATTAATTGATAAAATCAATTTATTGCCCAGCTCTACTTGCTCGTAGAAACCATTCACTCAGGCTAGCTGAGGGACAATCTGATTTCCTGGTGTGAGTTTCTTCTTTATGTTTGTATCTTGTAACGGACTTGTTTTTGTAATGGATTTGTTGTCCGAACACATTAACTTTAGCAGTGACTAAATGGCATCTGCGTGATCTTGAAAAAATACTCAGTGTTACAGTTGTATTAATATCTTTTTTTATTATTTCATACACGCACCCACTTAAACTTGCCCTTTCCCTACGTGCTCTCACAGGAGGCGGTGCGCGTGCTGATCCGCCACTCTGCTGACGTGAATGCCCGGGACAAGAATTGGCAGACGCCGCTGCACGTGGCCGCGGCGAATAACGCGCTGCGATGTGCCGAGGTCATCATCCAGCTGCTCAGTAGCGTCAACGTGTCAGACCGTGGCGGTCGCACCGCCCTGCACCACGCCGCCCTCAACGGCCACACAGAGGTACTGCAGAAATTAGTGGCGACTGACAGACATATGGGATTTTGTTCAAACTACTGAAACCTACAGTGATACTAGCAATTGCAGTGATATTTACCACTACGGTACCCCAGAGATTAGTTCAAAAGCAAACATTGCTGGTGTTGTTGTGTTATCTTCCCAACCAGGGTCCAAGGAAACATTAGTTGAACCTGGATTTTAGCCACTGACGTTGTAGTATCTGTTGGTAAAGATCTTTCATGGGTTCTATTGGAAATATCTGCCTGCTAGCCATGACAGCTTCACTTTTTCTTAAAAATCAACGCTGATGGCCTTTTTACGGTGTAAAATGCTATGCATTGTGGGGCATCCAGGTAGTGTAGCGGTCTGTTCCGTTGCCTACCAACACAGGGATCGCCGGTTCAAATCCCCTTGTTACCTCCGGCTTGGTTGGGCATCCCTACAGACACAATTGGCCATGTCTGCAAGTGGGAAGCCGGATGTGGGTATGTGTCCTGGTCATTGCACTAGTACGTCCTTTCTTTGGTCGGTGCACCTGTTCAGGGGGGGGAGGGGGAACTGGGGAGAATAGCGTGATTCTCCCACGCACTACGTACTCCTCACTGTCAGGTGAAAAGAAGTGGCTGTTAATTTCACATGTATTGGAGGAGGCATGTGGTAGTCTGCAGCCCTCCCCGGATCGGCAGAGGGGGTGGAGCAGCGATAGGGATGGCTTGGAAGAGTGGGGTAATTGGCCAGGTACAGTTGGGAGAAAAGGGGGGGGCAAAAGAAAAAGCTATGCATTGTAACATATTTCCCAGGAAATGGCTACTCCACAGTAATCAAAAAATGAGCAACCACAAAAGTGCTCATAATCTGGATTTTTGCGGATTAGCCATAGTGTTAAATTCGTCAGTGATGAGAAGTATCTAAAAAGACAGTGGTTTGCGCGTTATCTTCAGGATTGTACCTGAACATCTTTTTCATATTTTCATGTCTGTATGCACTTAAAGTCAGTCAAGCCAATTTCTTTTTTTCTTTTGACATGTTTCTTGTTATTTCATAGACTCCCCCACGCATAATCTCAAAACTTAATGCTGGCAGGGGCGGCTGAATTTGAGGGCCTAAATGGCCAGCCTCTTTTTCTGCTCAGTGCTCCCTCAAGCTTGTTTATGCAGTAACTCTGCCTGATAAGATTTATTTAGAATGTGGTTATATAAAGTTCGCCCCCACAACACATTGACAGACACAAATGCTCAAATGCCCACACATATGCATGCATGCATATAAACATTCAGGTGGGTGTACAAACACACAAACGCGCACACACACACACACATGCACACCTGACTCATCACTTGTACTGACTTCTCCCTCTCTTCCTTACTTGCTGTGTCAGATGGTGAGCCTCCTCCTTGCAAAAGGAGCCAACATCAATGCCTTTGATAAGAAGGATGGTCGAGCACTGCACTGGGCAGCTTTCATGGGTAAGGATGGATAGAGATGGTTTTCCTCACAGTTTATCTTGTTGTACGCCACATCTCCATTCATGGAAGGAGATGGCTGCAGCTTTGTTTTTAAAGAAGAAAAAAAGATGAGTCTGAGTAATCTAATGGCCAAAGAACCTATTTGTGATTTGTAGTTCTATCATCCAGTTGTAAACAATGCTCAGGTGTATCAGATGTCAAAAGTGCTCCATCTTAAGCGCCAGCGTGACTCAGAACTCACACAAACTTACGGCATTTTTTTCAGGGAAATAGCTAGAACCGAAATTGTGTATTGCCTCATAGGATGGCTGTTTTGCATATTATACGATTGCTCTGTTGCTCCCTCTACAGGTCACCTGGATGTTGTGTGCCTTCTGGTGAGCCAAGGGGCAGAGATCAGCTGTAAAGACAAGCGGGGTTACACTGCCCTCCACACAGCAGCCTCCAGTGGCCAGATCGCAGTGGTCAAACACCTGCTGAATTTGGCTGTGGAGGTATGATACACAAACACACACACACATCCGGACACAGACCTAGGCACATGATCCCAGTGATACACAAACAAACACTCATGTCACACGTCTCATCACTTTATAAGCACAGTGATACGAATGTGTGCACCTACTCAGGCTTGCCCTCCCCTTATCTTTGATGAATATAGGTATGAAATCAATTCTTTTCATTCTCCCTAACTCCAGATAGATGAGTCCAATGCGTACGGAAACACGGCGCTCCACGTGGCCTGCTTCAATGGCCAGGATGCAGTGGTCAGCGAGCTGATTGACTACGGTGCCAACGTCAGCCAGCCCAACAACAAGGGCTTCACACCGCTGCACTTTGCCGCCGCCTCCACGCACGGCGCCCTCTGCCTGGAGTTTCTAGTCAACAACGGGGCCGACGTCAATGTGCAGGTACTTCATCTGAATGGCCGCCTCCGTGCAATTTGGGTGTGTTGAAAAGGAAAAGGAGTAACATTGTTCAGCATCTGACAGCGGTCACCATTAAACAGGGTCTCAGTTTTCAGCTGCTTCAAAATCCGGCGATAGTGAAATAGCGAAGTGGTGGAATGCAGGCGTTCTCATCTGTATTAGCATACGTTTCATTGTACCTGTCTGCAGTCCTGGCAACTTCGTCAACCAACGAGAGAGGTGTTTGGTGATGCCATCTGGCAGGTTCTCTCCCCCTGACTGTTTCCTTTCTCTCCCTCCCTTGCTCCCTCAGAGTCGAGACGGGAAGAGCCCCCTGCATATGACAGCGGTACACGGACGCTTCACACGTTCCCAGACCCTTATCCAGAATGGTAAGTACCCTTTTGGGTTTTAAGTGATGTGTTTCATTTAGGGCTGGAACCGAGTACTCGGCTATCTGGATATTTGTTCACTGGGTAGGTATTCGGTTTTCATTTTGGGATTCAGATATTTGTTTTTTTTGTTTTTTTGCTAAATGTAGGCTATCAATTAAGGTGAACTGCAAAAATACATTTTGTCGGCACATTCTTGTACTATATTTACACTTTTTAATCGCACTGTTAAAACGTGGAAATATGTACTGTCTCAGCTTAGGCGCCTGACATCCCTCTCACGCACAGCAGTGACGTCACACTTCAGTTCACGTTGGCCGTTTAAGGGAAGACAAAATGTCGGAAGACTTCAGCTGTGCCGCTGTTATTATAAATGCACTACCTCGTTGTATTCATTACAGTCCCTTCATTTATTTTTCATTCTTCACTGTGTTGGTAATTGGTAAAAATTATAATTTGTATTTCAGAGTGATTTGTGATTTCTTTGTCAGAAAAATGTCGGCATATTACATCATTAAGCCTACTGTTATGGCTATCTAATTAAAAGTATTGTTACAACAGAAATATGGGTGTTTTATATCTCTTTTAGACTCTTGTTGGGTTCAGGTTGTAAAACGTTATAGACTTAGGCTAATAGCTGACGGAAGGTGGCGCTGGAGTTGGCCCCGTCCACTGCTCCTAGTGTATAGGAAGGGTTAAATGCAGAGGGCAAAATTTGTGAGTACTGAGAAATGACAATAAAGAAATTATAAGTAAATATAAATATCAAATCTTAACTTTGTCGGCGTTAGTATGCAGTTTCTGTGCTTCTGTTTCACAGTGCTTTGTCAGGCGTCGTCTTGGATTCAGAGCCTATTATAATGAGCATTTATGTAGGTCTATAATTTTATCCATGATGAGAAGTAACTGTCACGAGCTTTTATTATGTCACACGAATTTCATAGATAGGACGTCGTTCAACCAAATCCCTCGGGATTACAAACGTGCATCAAACACACCAAACCTTTTGGAAAATGTTTTTTATTAACAAATGAAAACAGACACAGCAATACTGTAGAAAAACAGAATCCTTAACAGTTAATGCCTTTAGTTAACTCGAAAGACACGTGTTGCGGCGCCATGCCAGCCATCTCAGTCAAAAATGGAGACACAATGTCTGGTTGAGTCCTTCCCGAGTCATGTTGTCCCCCCCGCTGCTGCCGAAGCTCCAAATAGCCAAATATTTGCTGTTGATTACAACCGAAGCTCTGAAGCCCAAAAAATTGTATTCAGGGCAGCCCTAGTGTTACATGATCTTTCACAGGCGTGTTCTCAGCCACCCCTCAACCCAATGCTTTTTTTTCTTGTAGGCGGGGAGATTGATAGTGTGGACAAGGACGGCAACACCCCACTCCACATTGCTGCCCGCCATGGCCACGAGCTCCTAATCAACACGCTCATCACTAGCGGAGCAGACTGCACAAGGTGTGTGTGTGTGTGTGTGTGCGCACACTCACAAACCTGTTGGGAAGCATGCAGATGTTTTCATGTGGCAAAAATGCACTGAACAATGTTTTTGAAAACTACCTGAAACAGGCTGTTAAAGTTGCCAAACCTGCCTTTGTCACATTTCATATGCTTCTCTGTAGGCGAGGCATCCATGGAATGTTCCCTCTCCACCTGGCTGCCTTGAATGCTCATTCTGACTGCTGCCGGAAGCTGCTTTCCTCAGGTATGACACCAATGGCATTAAAAGACTCCCTGAGCACGTGAGAGGCTTATCATTGTATCGGGTGGACATTGTGCCTGCACCATAATCTATAGGGGCCCTAATGGCCTATTGGTGGTAATGGATAGAAAAGTGGGAGTGAAAGTCAACTCCTCGATAGCTTTTGAAGAAGATGGTGATCCGTTGCAGAGCAGGAGAGTTATAGCCCTGCTGTCTTTTCTCCCTCCCAGTGGTGAATTCCTTTACAAGAACGGCTATTCAGCCTTGGCCAGATTCAAGTCACACTATTCCAGTAATAAACAAGGCCTTACACAGTGTGATTACGCATGGTTAATGGGCTCGTCTCTCTAGACAAGCATGTATTCTGTTTCGAATGCTCTTGTTGGAGTATGTTAGTGGGAAACGTCTGGGTTTCATCTAAAATTGTTTGTCATTGCTTTTGCACTGTTGAAAATTTGCCTCGTCTCTCGTCAGACCATTTCTCCCTAATTCATTTTCAGAGTATTATGAAATGCATAAGAGACAATAGGCAAAGGCTGGTGGAATCCAGCAAATATTAAGTTATGGGTCAAAGGACAAGTGTCCATTCTGGCTCCAGATTCTGTGCTCTGCTTTACAATTCCCAGGCAATTTCCCTTAATTTGTGGCCAGAGACACAGGGCAGAGGGACACTGAGCTCTCCATGAAGCTCCTTTGCTGTACTGAACAACAAAGGGGGGATTTACATGTGCTGGAGTTCTCAATACAGCTGCAGTTGTTGTGAGTTGTCAGGACCACCGTGTACGGAGGTTGCCCTTGCATAAACTGGTCCATCATGTAAGCAGTACATCGGTGACCTGAAACCATCTTCCTTTTGTTCCCACGCTGGTTTCCTTTCAGCCGCACAGTAATCAGGCACAGGGGGAAATTTCCCCCAATTTTGTACATTTTGTCTATAAATGTTGATGGATATCATTATGGGTAGATGGATATATAAATAGATGGTGTTATGTTGGCACTATAAATTCTCTGAATCCTTAATTTAGTCTTGAACCAGAAGGTAAAGTATTGGTAACTTTTAGTTTACTTGTCTTCATTACTCTCCCATAGCTCTGTAATGACATATGTTAAGTGTTGTAATTATGATGAAAACACACCATGTGGCCCACTGAGTAAGTTTTAGTAGTTATGGTTAAAAAAAGTTTAAAAATAGTGCTTATGAATAAATTTTTATATTGTTTACATATACGTTATATACATATTGTTTAGGGGCAGCACAGTGGCGCAGTAGTTAGCACAGTCGCCTCACAGAAAGAAGGTCCTGGGTTCGAACCCCGGGGTTGTCCAGCCTTGGGGGTCAACCCAAGTCGTCCTTTGTGTGGAGGTTGCATGTTCTCCCCATTGTGTGGGTTTTCCTCCAGGTGTTCCGGTTTCCTCCCACAGTCCAAAGACATGTAGGTCAGGTGAATCAGCCATACTAAATTGTCCCTAGGTATGTGTGTGGGATGCCCTGTGATGGTCTGGCAGCCTGTCCAGGGTGTCTCCCCGCCTGCCGCTCAATGACTGCTGGGATAGGCTCCAGCATCCCGTGAACCGAATTCAGATAAGCGGCTTGGATGATGGATGGATGGACATACTGTTTAGAAGCCAATATTTTGGGTGTTAGCAGTGCAGTTATTTGAATTTGTCTTCACTATTGAACAGAGTTCATGCCTACACAAAACACAGTTGACATGATCCAACGTTGAAATGCAATGAACACGTGATTGTTTTGTAACATAAGCATGCAGTTATGATGCCACAAGTAAAAAAAAAACGCATACTGGATTATTTTACTTTGAACTTTTATGCACAATGAAATTAACTTTGAATGAAATATATGTAGCTATTGCATTTCACTCCTCCAGCACTATAATGGTCACTATAATGTCATTTTCTGTTTTTCAAGGTTGGTATTGCATTTCTCAAAAGACTGTGCCATAATTGTGGCTAAATTCAATGTAAAGGAAAAAAAATAGACTAATAAGCTGAAACGATAGGCCAGATTGGAGTGACACCGAACTGAAATGGCAACATCATGTTCCTCCATGTAGCCGGTGTAGACAGCAGCACTGATCAAAATGAGCACGCCTCTGTTTCAAGAGACAGACGACTAAAACCATGCTTAGTCCATTCTGGTATGGACGAGGGTTCAGCTGCTAGGAAAGGCTGCGAATCAAGATTGTTCATAAAAAGTGTCAAAAATAACATTGCCTGCTTGTGGCTACTTTCCTTTCAGACTCCTCCGTTGATCACTCTTTCAGTCTGTCCTTTTCTGTGCTTGTGAGCATATATTGTGTCACCGGTGTTCGTGCTCAATGTGCAAACTGTGTGAAGTGTATGTGTGCGCACACTTGTTCTGTGTGCTCTTGCACATGCATGTCTGTTGTACACTGTCACCTAACCTGGTAATCGGGTCTTGTTTTTACGCCTCTCACACTAACACCTGTCTTTCTCTCCACCCCTCCTCCTCCCCCTCGTGTCTTTCTCTTCCTCTCTCTGTGGCTGCTGCTGTGTGTTGTCTGGCCTCCTTTCCCCCGGCCTGCACTGTCCCCCTCAGGTCGGAGGTTTAGCATAATGTGTAACGACTTGGTCCTGTCTGCAGGCTTCCAGATAGACACGCCTGACAGTCTCGGGAGGACCTGTCTGCACGCTGCTGCTGCTGGAGGGTAAGATCCATCTGCCTCGCTGTCCATCCTCGAGCCATTGCAATTTCTAAGATCAGGATCATTGATCACTGCAGCCTGTCACAGCATGCACTAACTGGGAGGCCTGGGAGGTATTTGTATAAAAAATGCAGTTTAAGGGGGCGTCCGGGTAGCGTAGCGGTCTATTCCGTTGCCTACCAACACAGGGATCGGCGGTTCGAATCCCCGTGTTACCTCCGGTGTGGTCGGGCGTTCCTACAGACACAATTGGCCGTGTCTGCGGGTGGGAAGCCGGATGTGGGTATGTGTCCTGGTCGCTGCACTAGCGCCTCCTCTGGTCGGTCAGGGTGCCTGTTTGGGGGGAGGGGGAACTGGGGGGACTAGCGTGATCCTCCCACACGCTACATCCCCCTGGTGACACTCCTCACAGTCAGGTGAAAAGAAGCGGCTGGCAACTCCACATGTATCGGAGGAGGCATGTGGTAGTCTGCAGCCCTCCCTGGATCAGCAGAGGGGGTGGAGCAGAGATCGGGACAGCTCGGAAGAGTGGGGTAATTGGCTGGATACAATTAGGGAGAAAAAGGGGGCGGGGGGGAAATGTAGTTTACATTTTTCAGCATCTCCTTAATTACTTTTGCTCTTGTCTCTGGACAGTAACGTAGAGTGTGTGAAGTTGCTTCTGAGCAGTGGTGGAGATCACAACAGGAGGGACAACTGCGGCAGGTAAGTCAGTATACATGGTGTATGTGGGTTGTTAGCCCAATTAAAGTACCATTACACAACATATGTCTTCCAACAACATACATATGTCTTGCTGGAGGCTGAATTGAAAATTTACCATATCGTTCAAGCTCTTCTCGCCCACTCCCTTTATTGATAATTGTAAACAAAGAGAATGATCCCACAACATAAACAATGAGATAGTAATGAACATGCATATGGATGGAGGCAGTACAAATGTTATATCGAAGGGATATATTTGTCTAGAGTCACCAAATGTAATTTCGTTGTGTGCGCACAGTGACAATAAAGTACCTTATCTTATCTTTTTTTAATTTATTTCTGATTTTTCCCTTTTGCTCCCAATTTAGTGGCCAATCGATCCCTATTTTAGTTCAAACACCCGTCCTCGTACTGCATGCATTCGCCAACTGCATCTCTGTGGCCGGCAGTCTCAAAGGAGGCGCCCCGCCACTTTCGTGACAAGGCGAATCCAGGCCGAACCACTGCTTTTTCTGACACACACGGAGACGCATTCATGTGACAAACACAAGCCAACTCTGCCCTCCTCCCGAAGACAGCGTTGCCAATTATTGCTGCTTCATCGAGTCCGGCCATAGTCGGATGTGACGAGACCGAGGCGCGAACCCCAGTCCCCATTGGGCAACTGCATCAACACAAAGCCGATGCGTAGACCGCTACACCACCGCGGACCCTATCTTATCTTATCTTATATATTTGAGGGGCTTTTTCTATATCCCCCCCCCCTTTTCTCCCCAGTTGTACTTGGCCAATTACCCCACTCTTCCGAGCCGTCCTGATCTCTGCTCCACCGCTCTGCCGGTCAGAGGAGGGCTGCAGACTACCACATGCCTCCTCCGATACATGTGGAGTTGCCAGCTGCTTCTTTTCACCTACAGTGAGGAGTTTCACTTGGGGACGTAGCGCGTGGGAGGATCACGCTATTCCCCCCAGTTCCCCCTCCCCCACAAAAAGGTGCCCTGACCGACCAGAGGAGGCGCTAGTGCAGCAACCAGGACACATACCCACATCCAGCTTCCCACCCGCAGACACGGCCAATTGTGTCTGTAGGGATGCCCAACCAAGCTGGAGGTAACACGGGGATTCGAATCGGGATCCCCGTGCTGGTAGGCAACGGAATAGGCTGCTATGCTACCTGGATGCCCTTAAGGGGCTTTTTTGTAAGGCATTGAGGCAGTGCAGGAACAAGATCAAAACTTGCATAGGTTCAGCTGCTATTTTACTCCTTGTTCCTGTAGGCGTGCATGTGTAGGATGAACATGTGTAGTCAGAGCCATCTCTTCATAGTTCTAGGAACCAACTAAAACTAACTGTCGTAGTCCAAATCAAAGTTCCTTGCTTCATGTGATTCATGTTCAAACACTTTGTGTGTGTGTGTGTCTATGTGTGCATGTGCGTGTGTCTGGATGCCCTCCCCTCCTCTCTTCCTCTCTCCCAGAACCCCGCTCCACTATGCGGCTGCCAGCCGCCACTACCAGTGCCTGGAGACTCTGGTGGCGTGTGGAACCTGCATCAACGCCACTGACCAATGGGGCCGCTCCGCTCTGCACTATGCCGCTGCCTCAGACCTGGACAGAAGGTGTGTGCATTTGTGTGTGTGGAGGGGACACCTGCAAACACAGTGTCTCATTAAGGGTTCCTCTGGTTTCTTGTCTTTGTGTCACTGGTCACATCTCATCACCTTCAGACTTTACTAACAGAAGGAGGGACAGGAGGAGCTCTCAGACCTGCTTTGAGTTTTGATAAGCAAGGCAAAGAGAAATGGAAACAGGAAGTATTAAGGGATACACTTTTAGAGACAGCTTTTAAGATTGAGCCACTCTCCTCACACTTGGTTGCCCGGTACAAGGGATGAGTCGGAAAAATTGAATAATCGATTTTGTGCAAAGTTGGCCTGTGTGATATGTTTGTTTATATTATTTAATTTTAAATAGTCTATAGTCATTATAGTATACATTGAAAAGGCTAGGGTTCGATAATAGCAGACTGATGAACAAGTCGGCTGACAGGAGATACGCATATTACACGCATTACAATGTAATACGTGTAAATCCAGACAGCGGGGCTAACTGGTGACATGCCTGGTTTAGCTTGCTTATCGTTACCTTGTCGATTAAATGTTTACTTGCATGCCGATTATGTGACTAGTTGTTATGACCACCCACTGATCAATCGACCGTGAAAAAATTAACTTGTGGACATCCCCCACCTGGCGCTGTACCGATAAGCTGAGAGGCTGGCAGCGCTTGCTATGTATAGATGGAGCTGGTGGGCCGCACCTCTTGTTTCCATGGCAACCAGGGGTTATATTAAGGTAATGATGGGGGTGGGCCGATTGCCAACAAGTGTGGCCCCCCTGAGGGTTTTCTGCCCCACCCTATCTGATGCAGCCTAAAACTCGGTAATCACACCAACCCGAAGGTGAGATGTTCTTCTCTGAACATCTCACCTTCTCTTCACACCCTGCCTTCTGTTCTCTGCTTTTTTTTATAGGCGGCGTGTGGCTCTGGAGCCGGAGAGTGAGGGGGTTCAGGCCGAGAAGGAGAAGGAGGCAGCACTGTGAGTTCACCCTCAACTCTCTTCCTCTCCTCTCCTCCATATGTTTCTTTCCTTGGTCACTAACTTAACAAACTCTATAGTTGCCCACACTTTTGTTATTGTAGCACACAACCGTTTGTTGGTCTGCTTCAGGTGAATCCATGGTCGGTCTTACAACTTCACATGTGCTAGCAGTATAACCGTTGCTGGTGTGTAGCTTCACTGCATGTAGCTGTCTGTGAAGACACTGTTAAAGGTCTACAGAGAGCAAATAACAGAATACCTGCACAAACACACAAACGTGTCTCTTATTTGAACATTCTTTGTATACATCTGTAGTGATCGAGAAATGTGTTTAGGGGAGTGATTCAACTCACTGTTTCTCTCCTGTCAAATAAGATTGATGTCACGTAGTGTTTAGTTTGTCGCAAACATTGAGAAAAGACAATTTCATGAAAATGACTCAGATTAATGTAGATATTAAATATCCTTTGCGGTCTATTCCGTTGCCTACCAACACAGGGATTGCCAGTTCAAATCCCTACGTTACCCCCGGCTTGGTCGGGTGTCCCTACAGACACAATTGGCCGTGTCTGCGGGTGGGAAGCCGGATGTGGGTATGTGTTCTGGTCGCTGCACTAGCGCCTCCTCCGGTCGGTTGGGGCGCCTGTTCGGGAGGGAGGGAGAACTGGGGGGAATAGCGTGATTCTCCCACGTACTATGTCCCCCTGGTGAAACTCCTCACTGTCAGGTGAAAAGAAGGGGCTGGTGACTCCACATGTATCGGAGGAGACATGTGGTAGTCTGCAGTCCTCCCCGGATCGGCAGAGGGGGTGGAGCAGCGACTGGGACGGCTCGGAAGATTGGGGTAATTGGCCAGATACAATTGGGGAGGAAAAAAAAGGGGGGGAAATGTCCTTTGCATACATCTATAATGACCAAAAAGTGATTTTAATCAAATGATTAAACTCACCTTTAATCGCAAATAATTAAGATTGATTTCCAGAACTGTTTGATCATTTTGTCTTAATATTGACAAAAGACAATTTCGTGAAAATGACACAAAGGCTGTTTACACCTGTCATTAGCATGCGTCTTGAGTGATCCGATCACAAGTGGACAGCTCGAAGTACAGGTGTGAATTCACCCATTAATGCCTCCTCAATGCGTCCTGACAGCCGATCGCTCAGCCCACATTCGGAGCTGGCCTGGGATGCATTTATCCACATGGCATTTGAAGTGTAAACACTTATGTGTCTCGGGCCACTCTGGGGTTTTTTTTTTTATGTACCTCATCTGTAATTTCTGACACACATCAGATCCACAACTGTGGAAGGGCCTCCGCCCGCTTGCACGTTCAAGTTCAACTTCAGGTTAAAGTTAATTTATCCACCGCAGCACAGAGCCCGACCCTCTCAAACCCACTGGAATAATTAAACAATCTGAGCCTGAACCGACATGATCGGGTCGAGCCTGACAGGTTTCGGGTTGAGAATTACAAACTCTAGTGTTCAGACATTTACATTTCCCCACATAAAACAGTGATTTTCAACTTTTGCTGTGTATTTTGAACACAAAATTTAAGAAGGCAAACAGTTGGCGCATGACGCTTTAATTTCCCTCGTCAGATTCCTTACCCTCCTAACACAGCGATGTATGTGTTTATTTGCATACACAGTTGGGAGGTGAGATCCAGTCACAAGTGGTCACTCGAGACGCATGTGGAGATGCATTGTAATGCCTGGTGTGAACTGACATACTTAGAGCTGTCTACGTGTGACTGGATCACCCAAGACACATGTTAATACCAGGTATAAACAGGCCCACAGATTAGAATAGCTATGCAGACACACAACCTGGCTAAATCACGATATGCTGTCACTTGGTAAAATCTCACAGGTAGTATGGGTAGAATGTGGTTAAAGAAACCAACTCGGTCTCCGTGTGTGTGTCGGCTGGATTCTCCTGTAATGATACCGTGGCTGTGTTTTGAGTGAGAAGTGTTTTGTGTGTGCCAGGTGTTTGGAGTTCCTGTTACAGAGCGGCGCTACGGCCTCTCTGAAAGACAAACAGGGCTACAGTCCCGTCCACTACGCAGCTGCCTACGGACACAGACACTGTCTGGAACTGGTCAGTGTAAATACATGCACACGCCACTCATATTATAATCAGATATAGAGTGCCTCTGTGGCCACCTGCAGGAAATAGTTTGGTTATTATTTGGTAGTGACTCCAGGTGTTTTCTCCGACCGCTGATAGATCATATTTTCTCTGGACGCCACGCAACTTCATTCCAGGTGTCTGCTATCTCATTTTACAGCATGGAACATTTAAGTAATGAAAAATCATTCAACTTTGTTCAAATTACAATGCTCAAAAGGTTATAGAGATGTGTGATGTATGCCATTGGTTGCATTTTCCTTGGTAGCAAATCAAATTGCAGGCAACACATCAACTTTCCTGGGCGCTTTGCCTGCCCTATGACCTCAAGTCTTTGAATTAGCTTCAGTTTTACTCTTGAATCTGCAGTCTGTCATTTAACGTTAAACCACATCATCTCCTAAGGTTTTTGATGGGTTTCTCTGGTGCTGCTCTGGTTGCTTCCTTCTCTATAAAACCTTCTCGTGCCAGCTTCCCTTTAACAATGTAAATACATCAAGATTTGCTTGGTTTAACTTTCATGCTAGCCCACTTATTAAAATCATGTTCAGTGGGGCGTCCGGGTGGCGTGGCGGTCTATTCCGTTGCCTACCAACACAGGGATATGTAGAATTTCAGTTGATGTTCTGGAATTGCAAAATCAAAAGTTTGCAGAAATATATCGTGGGCGTCCATTTGGCATGATGGTCTATTCCGTTGCCTTCTAACACGGCGGTCACTGGTTCGAATCCTCGTGTTACCTCCGGTTTGGTCAGATGTCCCTACAGACACAATTCGCCGTGTCTGCGGGTGGGAAGCCAGACGTGGGTATATGTCCTGGTCGCTGCACTAGCGTCTCCTCTGGTCGGTCGGGGCGCCTGTTCGGGGGGAACTGGGGGGAATAGCGTGATCCTCCCATGCGCTACGTCCCCCTGGTGAAACTCCTCATTGTCAGGTGAAAAGAAGCGGCTGGTGACGCCACGTGTATCAGATGAGGCATGTGGTAGTCTGCAGCCCTCCCCGGATCGGCCGAGGGGGTGGAGCAGTGACCGTGACAGCTCGGAAGAGTAGGGTAATTGGCCAAGTGGGCCCCCCCCCAAAAAAAATGAAATCGTTGTTCAGTCTATTGTGCAACGCTGATTTGCATTGCAATATTTCTGAATATTCAGTTGATGAAGTACACAGGGGCGGGCGTTGAACTAGGTGGAGGATGTCAACCTGGTGTTGAATGTGTGTTGTGATCTGCAGCTGCTGGACAGAGATGAGAGCCACCAGGAAGACCCTGACTCCCTCAGCGCCAGGAGCCCACTGCACCTGGCTGTAAGTTGTGCGCGCACGCACACACACACACACACACACACACACACACACGTATCCCTGAAATAATAGTTAGAAATGTATGTGCTGAGTTTCTGTTATTCATTTAAGTTGTTTTTGTCACCTAGCCTTCAACTTTACAGTCTGTATTTGTCATTCAGTCTTTTATTTTTTTGAAATTCTTTATTTTTCACAGCAGTATATATTACAAAGTGTATATCAAAACAAAAAGTTTAATTTTCCTCTGCCATTCAGGGTTTTATTTTTAAAGAGAAAGTAAAAGTAAAAAATAAACAAAATATAAAAATAAGCAAACTTTAAGGACTTTATACAGTTCGGGAGAGGTGAAGTTTGTACATGAGAGCCTATATGGGAGAGAGGTGATATAGGGATTCTCAGTTTGTGGTCGGGAGAGTGAATGTTCATTCAGTCTTTCTATTGGATCGTCTGTCTGCATGTAATTCAGTAAATCTAATTTGTGAGGGATGTGGGTGTGTCCCTGCTGATACAGGACTCTGATATCTTTCCCTCCAGGCATACCACGGCCATGCGCAGGCCCTGGAGGTGCTGCTGCAGGGGGAGAGAGAGGTGGACCAGGGGGATGAGGCAGGCAGGACCCCCCTGGCCTTGGCTGCCCTACGAGGACACACTGACTGCGTCCACACACTCCTCAGCCAGGGGGCGTCACCGCGCACCATAGATAGTCAATATGGTCGCACCCCTGTGCACCTGGCGGGTACGTCTACCAGCATGACAATATTTGCGATTCCTTTCTTTTATATTGAAATTAGCCATCTTACTCCAACATTTTACTTTTTGCTTTTGACTTTCCCTCGATTTGTCTCTGTTTGTGTGCCTGTTAAAGCTACAATCCCTAAGATTTTGCATTTTTTTCTACACTTGAGATGTGATGCCAACATGGCGATTTTGTTGGACAATCAATCAGTATTACAGTAGAACAGCTTATTGGTATTATGTAACCAGATGGATAAAATAACAGTTTATTAATGGAAAAATGTTATGACTTGCAACTCTAAACTGTCCCTTGCTGTCTTCCTGAACTGGTAAGTCATGTTTTTGGCTTACAAAGTACTCTCTTGTAACTCTCTTTCTCTGTCTCCCCAGTAATGAACGGTCATACGACCTGCGTCCGTCTCATGTTGGAGGACTCAGACAGTGCAGAGCTGGTGGATGCTGCAGACTCACAGGGCCAGTGAGTGGCTTCCTCTGTGCTCCCTTCTTGCTGCTGTTTTGTCCCCTTTTATAAATGTGGCATTTACTCATCAGTTAGAGTGAGCAAAGTCCTCTTTCTTTCTCTGCCCTTTTGTGACTTTTTCCACCCCTCTGATCCTCCTCTCCAGGACTCCTCTGATGTTGGCAGTAGCAGGAGGTCACGTGGATGCAGTGTCTCTGCTTCTGGAGAGAGAAGCTAATGTCAACATGGCTGATAGCAACGGACTCACGGCACTGCACATTGGGGTAAGCCTCTGTATTTGTGTGTGTGTGTGTGTGTGTGTGTGTGTGTGTCTGTGTCTGTGTGTCTGTGTGTGTGTGAGAGAGAGAGAATGCCTGCTTGCAACTGAGATATGTCTAGCTATCCGTGTCAAATTCAAATTTAAGCTGATAACTCTTTTTGCCCTCCTGTCTCTTTCCTGTCTTATCTCTCTCCTTCCCTTCCGCTCTAACTCTCACCGCCACCTCGCCTCTCCCCACTTCTCTTTTGTTTCGACCCCCCCACCCTCATTTCCATCCCCTCTCTCCATTCTCCATACCCCCACTGTGCCTGTACCGTCCATCCCCGCCAGTTGTTGTGTGGTCAGGAGGAGTGTGTCCAGTGTCTTTTGGAGCAGGAGGCCTCGGTTTTGTTGGGCGATGCGCGGGGCCGTACAGCCATCCACCTGGCGGCAGCACGGGGCCACGCCTCGTGGTTGAGCGAGCTGCTTAGTATAGCCTGCTCCGAGCCGCCCTCGCTGCCCCCTCTACGAGACCACTGCGGATACACACCCCTACACTGGGCCTGCTACTATGGTGAGTGGGCGCATCTGTGTGCATGTGTTCCTATTTTGGTCTTAAACCTGATGCAAAAAATAAGTAAACAAATGACTGTGCAGTACGCCTACTTTAAAATGTCCAGTGATGCAACTTGTTTGTGTTTCTGTTTATCTACGCTCGCTTTATGTCCTCATAAAGATAGTAAAAATCCAGACCACCTTCTTTTTTGGATTTTCCCCCTTTTTTCTCCCCAATTGTACTTGGCCAATTACCCTATTTTCCAAGCGGTCCCAGTCGCTGCTCCACCCCCTCTGCTGATCCGGGGAGGGCTGCAGACCGAGCACACCTCAAAGATGAGAAGGTCAGGGACACAAGGTTAATTTTATAATTTTTTGGATTTTTCCCCCTTTTTCTCCCCAATTGTATCCGGCCAATTACCCCGCTCTTCCGAGCTGTCCCGGTTGCTGCTCCACTCCCTCTGCCGATCTGGGGAGGGCTGCAGACTACCACATGCCTCCTCCGATACATGTGGAGTCGCCAGCCATTTCTTTTCACCTGACAGTGAGGAGTTTCGCCAGGGGGACGTAACGTGTGGGAGGATCACGCTAGTCCCCCCAGTTCCCCCTCCCCCCGAACAGGCACCCTGACTGACCAGAGGAGGCGCTAGTGCAGCGACCAGGACACATATGCACATCCGGCTTCCCACCCGCAGACACGGCCAACTGTGTCTGTAGGGACACCTGACTAAGCCGAGGTAACACGGGGACTTGAACCGCCGATCCCCGTGTTGATAGGCAACGGAATAGACTGCTGTGCTACCCGGATGCCCCGACCACCTTCCTTTTGAGGGACTTTTTTAGGTACCCCTAGGGAAAGGGGGTTGGGCGTGAGGGCTAGGGTTAGAAATGGGTTTATGGTTAGGCTTTGTTCCAATATTAAAGTTAGTTATTAGAAATAGGCTCAGGGTTAAGGTGATGTTAAAATGTGTGATGTTTTTGGGTTACGGTTTGGGTAATGGGGAAGTGTTAGGGAAAGGGTTAGGGTTAATTTTAAGGTTTTGAGGTTAGTGAAGTAGGATTTTGAAAATTATTGTCCCAACAAGGATATATAAACAAATCTGTGGGTTTGATTTTTGATTTTGAGATACCTTATTGATCCCCATAGGGAAATTACACTCTGCATTTAACTCATCCTAGCTGTGTAGCTAGGAGCAGTGGGCATCTGCCGTGCAGCACCTGGGGACCAACTCCAGTTTGTCTTGCCATACCTCGGTCAAGGGCACAGACAGGAGTATTAACCCTAACATGCATGTCTTTGTTGACCAGGTCATGAGGGATGTGTGGAGGTACTGCTGGAGCAGAAGGGGTGCCGCTGTATTGACGGGAATCCGTTCACTCCCCTGCACTGTGCTGTGTAAGTCATAACCCTCATAGATAACTATCTGAAAACCCAGGATGCAACCTGAGGCCCTCATTAACTTTAAGCAGTATGTTGATATGAGCTGCTCTGGCTTCCTATGATCACTCTTAATCATATCATCCAATAATACAAAGCAGCAGCAGCACATTTGGAGCAAATTTGGAGCTCTTTGGAGTAAAGTGAAATATGAGTCGGGGGAAACTGACTTTTTTTTTTTTGCCATGAGGCCACGTTTTAATTTAATCCCAAAATTCACCAGACACTTGAATTATTTGAACACTGCTGTTTTTAGAAAATAACAGGGCATTCTTACCTTGCCAAAGCAGCGGGTAGAGATTTAGTGGCCATTTTCTGGTGTTAAATCTGGCTGATTTAACACCATTTTTCTGTTGTGTTAATTCTTTTAGGGTGAATGACCATGAGCCTTGTGCCTGTCTGCTGTTGGAGGCCATGGGATCAGACATCACTAGCTGTAAGGATAACAAGGACAGGTAAGTGTGCACACCGGGATAGACAACCTGTTTATCCTGCCTCTGTACCACTGTACCTTATATTTTCATTCTGGTCATCTCTTTCTCTCTCTCTCTCCCTCCGTCTGCCCTCCCTTCTTAAGGACTCCTCTCCATGCAGCGGCCTTCTCAGGTCATGTTGATTGTATCCAGCTGCTCCTTTCCCACGATGCACCTGTTGATGCCGTGGACCAGTCTGGTCGCACAGGGCTGATGATGGCAGCAGAGAAAGGAGGAGTTGGGGCGCTCGGTGGGTGGTGTCGTAGCTTTACTTGGCTGATGCTATTTAATTATATATATCTCTCTGTATTTGTTTGTGCCTGTAATACTGATAACATGGCTATCCTACTGTGCCACTTAAAGTTGTTTGTGTGTGTGTGTGTGTGTGTGTGTGTGTGTGTGTGTGTGTTTGAGTGCCTGCTTTCAAACTGACATGGCTCTCTCACTTTTCTACATTTCAGAGGTGCTGTTGACAAGCGCAAATGCTAACCCCAGTCTGACTGACAAAGACGGCAACACTGCCCTGCATCTAGCCTGCAGTAATGTAAGTGTCCACAAGGGGAGGTTTCGCTTTTTCTTAATTGTATCGCTGCATGGGGCATCCGGGTAGCATGGCAGTCTTGGTGTTCTGGTCGCTGCACTAGCACCTCCTCTGGTCGGTTGGGGCGCCTGTTTGGGAGGGAGGGGGAACTGGGGGGAATCGCGTGATCCTCCCACACGCTATGTCCCCCTGGTGAAACGCCTCACTGTCAGGTGAAAAGAAGCAGCTGGCACTCCACATGTATCGGAGGAGGCATGTGGTAGTCTGCAGCCCTCCCCGGATCGGTATAGGGGGTGGCGCAGAGACCGGGATGGCTCGCAGAGTCGGGTAATTGGCCAAGTGCAATTGGGGAGAAAAATATATATATTGTACCGCTGCATGCCTTTTCCAAGCTCATGATCTGTGTAACCTGAAATCCTTCCACCTCCAGGGGAAGGAGGACTGTGTCTTGCTGATCCTGGAGAAACTGTCTGACCCTGCCCTTATAAATGCCACAAATGCTGCACTGCAAACGTGAGTGTTCAGAGACTTCTCTTGGCTGTTAAGACATAAAAGTCTTGGCATTCAGAGGACATGCCTATCCAGCGAAGATAACGAGTGTTACATTTTTAGATTGTCATCATTACAGCCTGTCAAGTGTAGGGAGAGAAAAACAAAAGCCACAGCTCTCAGACAATAGATGAAAGAGGTATACAAATACTTTTGTGTCCCTACAGAGATTATTTATGATTTTTTTTTTCAAAACTGCTACAAGGAGTTCATCACTCATTATTTACCAGACTCAATTTGACTTTGATGCCGCTCTGTGAACAACATAATCATAGTCTCCATCAACGAGAAGATTAAATGTTGTTATGTAATGATTTGAAATGCTTGTCTCCGGGTCAGATTCCCTGCAAAATCCAGCAGAATGATATACGGCACACAGACGGGCTACACAGCCACAGAGATACATTACCTCATGTATATCCTGCAAACAGCTGTTCTTCTTCCAAAACCCCACCACATTTCTCTGTCTTCTCTGCAAAACAAACAAATGCACCAGCTAACAGAGGGTGGATGGACAGCTTTACGACAAGAGAAAATGCTTATTCAAAATAAACTGACCTTTCAATGAGATTTGGAAGAATTGGGGTCAGAATCAGGAGGGGAGTTGAAGTTATTTCTATTTCTATTGTGTTTTTCTAGTCTGAGGACACAAAGTGCTTTACGTGAAATGACTTTATCACATTAACAGTATGAGTGGCCCCAGTGGGAATCAAACCCCTTTGGCGGTATCAGTGCCATGCTAAAGGTATATGCTGCCATAACACCAGGCGCTGTACTGAGGTAGAAGGTGAAGGTCAAAGAGACTTTTTTGAAGGTAGAGGGCATATAATGAGAAGAGAAGTCTTCATTTCATGTTTTTGATGTCGTCCTTCTGATCAATTTTGGTCTCTGCTAGTCCACTCCACCTGGCGGCCCGTAGCGGCCTGAAGCAGGCAGTCAAGGAGTTGTTGGCCCGAGGAGCCAGTGTTCAGACAATGGACGAGAATGGTATGTATGGTTTAATCCGGTTTGGTCCAGTCTTTCTGGGCGTGACCAATTCGTTTTAGGTGCTGATGGCATGCTGCAAGCTTAGCAATGTTTCCCCAGAGGTTAGCCAGCATGACTGTTTTTTTTTTTTGCTGTTGCAGTTGGGCGCTGTTCCTGCCTGAATGTGCAAACTGTACATGTGCAAGCTGTTTGTTTTTGCGTTGTGGAAGCTTTGTCCGCTGTGTAATCACAGATGTTAGTTTTGTACCCAATAGATTTATAGTGTAACAACTGAAGTTGTCCCTGTGTGCACTTAAGTATCCCCCTGTGTCTCAGTCTATCATGTTGGCTGGCTTAAGATTAATGGAATGCTGCTCCCTCCCAACTCTGTCTCCCCTCTGTTTCCCGCTTCGCCTCCCCTGCTTCCTCCATGTCCACGTCTCGCTCTTTTTCTTTCCGTCTTCTCCTCCCACATCCTCTTTCCCCTTTTCTTTCTCTCCACACACACCTCCTCTATTCCCTTTTCTTTCTCCGCCTTCCCCCTTTCCCGTCTCTGTCTGTCTGTCTGTCTGTCTGTCTCTCCCTCAGGTCTGACTCCTGCTCTGGCTTGCGCTCCCAGCAGGGAGGTGGCTGACTGTCTGGCTCTCATTCTGGCTACCATGATGCCTTTCTGCTCCCCTTGCAGCTCCGGGGCTCCCTCCCCAGGCTCCCTCCTAAGGCAGTTGCCCCACCACGGGGGCAAGGACCCGGGCACAGGCCCCCGGGGACCACGCAGCCCCAAGAACCCCTCCGGACCATCCAGTGAGGGAACCACTGAGAACGACTCAGAAGACTCAGAAACATTCTGACACTTCCCGAGAGACCACCTGCCTCGTCCCCAAAACCCCACCCACCCTCCACCCCGTTCCACACTCTCCACCCTTCTACCTCAAAGTGTGCACCTGACTGATTGACTTTACTTTCCCCCATGAAGCCTGAGCAGTGCTGAAATGAACTGCTGAGTTGTCGCAGGAGAGGCTGTAGTTTCTCATAAAGCGCTCGTAAAACCCATATGCACATGCACACTTCAGGGAGAAGGGTAGGTAGAGAACCACTCGGGACACAGCCCGGATGTCGGCGGTGTCTGCATCTCCTCCGCCCCCGTGCCTGCTCTGGGTCTTCCTCATCACTGCTAAATGTACAGATCTTACCCTTCCTCAATGCCAGGCTGGGAAGCTTAGTGCCACCTCTTTCAGTGCCCATGTTCACAAAAGTTCAGCATTGGGCCCAAACCGTTGCCCTGGACTGGTCAACTCAGCCACCGTGTTTGGCAAATATAAGAGTTTGATCTGGGCCAGGGCTGCACAATGATTATGGTCGGAGTCTGCATGCTTGTGTTGAACCGAAACTCACAGTTCTCTCCGCTCACGGGTGCTTAAATCCAAACCAACCTCGGTACTTGTTTCTCCTCTGGCTTGGGAACTAGCCTGAAGAGACTTGTCTGTCTTAAAAAGCCATTTTTTTTAATGCTTGTACAAAAAAATGAAGCGGACCATTGAGAAATCTGGGTGTAATCTTAAGCTTTTTTAGGATTTATTGATAGTTGATGCATCAAATATTTGAATTGCACACATGGTTACTTAAGTAGTGTGAGTCATTGTTGTGGGAGGATATTTACATGAAACCGGTACATGGAGCTTACAATGACTGCCCACTGATGTTAACTCAAAGAGAAAAAAATCCAACTGAAGCACAAATTTAGAATACAATTATTGACCGTTGGCTCTGCAGTGAGGTGCACAGTCACCATGAGAAGTTGGTTAGCAGAAAGGTTAGCTAGAAAAAAGGGTAGGACACATTGATAAACATAGGGTTTGCTCTCAGATGTAGCGTTACAGGAGGCTGTCAAACAGTAATTCCTTTGTCTTCTTCTTTTAAACTTGGATTCATTCGTACTAGGGTTATATATACCTCCATTGCTGGTTTGCCACCGGTACGCCAGTATTTACCCTATCTCTTCTCCACCTGCTGTCCTGTATATCGGGGCACATGTTTTAGTCTTGGGGGGGGGGGGGGGGTACCTAAGGATGATGTTTTTTTGTTTTTTTTTCTCATGTTATTACTTTGAGATTGACAGCCTCTGCTGCCTGGGCAAAAGCCTTGAATCACCAAGTTGTCCACACAAAGAGAAGAAGAAAACAACAAAATGTCTCCTAAGCTACCAGATTGAAACGCTGATAAGCTCCTTGGTTGAAAAGGGTGTGTGTATGTGGAGCGAGGGGGTGGGGGTGGGGCGGTGTCTCCCCACTTCACTTGGTATTTATTAACTATGACACAATGGTACAAATACTGCCAGCACTTAAATGTCATGTAACACAAGGGCCTTGACCACTTTTCTCCTTTTATTTTGGCTCCCTGTTCCCTCCGTCCCTCCATCTCCCGTGTAGGACTGTTTGTCTACCTATCATCTATGTGCCAGTGTCTCAAACTTGTCCAGTGCCTTGTTATGTCTTTTTATTCACTTTTAATCTGTAGATTTCTTTCACATGGTGTCCTCTTGATAGTGGATGCTGATATTCTTTTAAATTTCAAAGTTTTAAGTTGATTATAATGTGAGGGTTGGCGTTGACGTTTAATGAGGAAGTGTGTGAGGAGTCAGATGAGGGACCATTCTGCAGATCTGTTAGATGAATGCACCTATAATCCTGCAGACAGAATTTACCACACCATTGCTCTGAATGCAGTTTGCTTGTGTATGTGTGTGTGTATGTGTGTGAGAGTGTGCACCATAGCTTAAAAGATTATTAAAATTTGAACTGTATTTGTATATAGTGTTGTTACAAAGCACAGTGTTGTCAGTACACATCTGCGTCACACAGGACCCCTCCATTCTAAACCGGTCAAAATGTTAAAAAGGTGATTATGAGAAGCATGTATTTTAAAATTAATTCAGCCACATCCTTCAGAATGATGGGGAAAACATTTTTTGTATATTATCGGTGATATTTGACATTGCGAACCTGATTAACCTCAACTGGATTGGAATGGAGATGAACTCGATGCCTGATGGACAGTTTGTTGAGAAACACGTTGTCAGTCTGTCTCTACAACAGGTCTGTTCAGTGAAAGGGCATCTATCAGTATTAATTTACCAGACAGCGAGCTTCACCGGCCGTGACAATCTCTATTGGTGTGTCTGATGATTTTTATACCAGTTCCTGATGCAGTATGAAACACTGAGGCTGTTTGCCAGCTACCCTTTGTTTTATATATGACTCATTCAGTTATAAAAACCTGGTATAAAATCCTGCTGTTCACGTTTGTTTTTGTTTTTTTTCTGAACAAATGCAGCATATGCACTGTTCTTTCTCCTTGCTGTCATTCAGTGTTGTATGAAAAACCCTGACCACTATAAAGACCTGTCTGTTGAGTTGAGGAGCCCCTCCGCTTCAAGGAGCACAGTCCGAAGTTCTTCCCCTGTCACAGGTTGGGCTCCTACTGTGGTGTACAATCAGGGGCGGATCTACAGGGTGGCAAGGGGTGGCAGCTGCCACCTCTGGGACACAGTCTTGCCACCCCTGTTGCCACCCCATTTATAAATCAGATAATATGTTTTTAAAGTATATTTTATGTACACGCATGGTGAAGGTCAATGAGACCCGCACCAAACTCATCTCAAACAGAAGTCGCCGATTTAGAATCTCCCTCCCCCTCACAGGCACGGATCTACAGGGTGGCAAGGGGTGGCAGCTGCCACCTCTGGGACACAGTCTTGCCACCCCTTTGCCACCCCAGGAAAAAATCTCTAGATCCACTACTGTGTACAATGGAGCGGATTCCTGCTCCCAGGCTCCTCTGAAGTGGGGTGTAGCAAGGGGGTTGAAGTGGAAGGCGATCTTCTGCTTGGCGAGCTGTTGTTGTTGGAGCCAACTCTATAAATGACTCACGCAGTTCCCTCTCTCCTCCCTGGAAATTTGTTCCCTGATCGGAGAACAGCTCTGCTGGTGTCCCTCGACGAGCAATGAATCTGCGGAGGGCCATCAAGAAGGAGTCGGCGTCGATGTTGGTGAGGAGGTCCAAGTGTGCCCCTCGGGTGGTGAGACACTTGAAGATTACCCCCATCTCTTCTTGTTGCGTTGTCCCACCTTGACTTGAAATGGTCCAAAGCAGTCCATTCCCGTGGAGTCGAAAACAGGCTTAAAGAGGCACAGGCGGGCAGGGGGTAAGTCAGCCATCTTGGGGACTGCCGGTCTGGCCTTCCAACGCTGGTATTCAGCACAGGTCTGTTGGTAGCGGCGGATAGCCTCACGCCCACGCAGAATCCAGAATGTGCACCGGAGCTCAGCTGTCGACGTCCTGGATTAGATTATCTGGTCATTTGAGCCGGATAGCAGCGCTTACCCTTACCCCCCCCCCCCGATATGGAGAATGACAGAGAAGAACCTCGTCCGAGGCGTAAGACACACCCACCACGCCATTTTGACAGCTATGAGATGGATTTAATCAGCCAGAGGCGCTGTGCTTTATCACACCCAGGCACTGCACACTATAGACATGGGTGAGAAGAGATATGGAATTCTCAGATGGCGGGAGCTGCTAAGATGACCCCGACCCCCCCAACTCTCCATGTGCTTCTGGCTGCTCTTCATGAGTGGGACCCATACCATGAGGAAACTCATAGCTGCTATAGAAGGTACGGTCCTGAACCCCAGCTAGCCCATGGTCTTTACAGAGAGAGACCGCACGAGGAAACCAATAGAGAATCCCCCTCATCACACTATAGGGTTCAGGAGAGAGGAGAACCACCAGATTCCAAGATGAGCGCCTAGAAATCAGAAGGGAGAACGAGAGACTACAACAGTCACAGCAAACCAGCATGCTGACCTAGCAGAGCTTCGGAAGGTCAGAGCTGATATTTAGAAGCTTGTGGAGACTGCATGCAGCCTGAAGCCAGTCCCGCAACAGTTTACCAGCTCACCTCTCATTGACTACAGCCAGATCACCATCCCCCCTCCGCCAAGGCCAAAGCCCGCTTCACCTGGCTACTCTCTTCCTCCACTATGCCAGGAAAAGCTCAGTGAAGATGAAGAGGAATGGCCTGACCCCCCCCCCCCCCAACACACACACACACACACTCGCACCTACATCAAACCCAGTAGCCCATTCCTATTGCTTTTGTTTTTTTAAATCTTTTTCTCCCGAATTGTATCTGGCCAATTACCCCACTCTCCTGAGCCGTCCCGGTCTCTGCTCCACCCCCTCTGCCAATCCGGGGAGGGCTGCAGACTACCACATGCCTCCTCCGATACATGTGGAGTGCCAGCTGCTTCTTTTCACCTGACAGTGAGGAGTTTCGCCAGGGGGATGTAGCATGTGGGAGGATCACGCTATTCCCCCCCAGTTCCCTCTCCCCCCCAAACAGATGCCCTGACCAACCAGAGGAGGCACTAGTGCAGCGACCAGGACACATACCCACACCCGGCTTCCCACCCAGACACAGCCAATTTTGTCTTTAGGGACACCCAACCAAGCCGGAGGCAACACGGGGATTCGAACCGTGATCTCTGTAGCCCATGCCTATTGTGCCTCAAATAATAAAGTACAGTGACCTGAAGATCCTGTGTCCTGGCTGACACACAAGTGAATGTCAGCTAATTAATGTGACAACCAATCCTACACAGTCCCTTCACAATATTTGGCAGATCTATTTATTTATAGTTCTATTTATAGCTATTTCCTTGCTTTATTAGCCCTTGCCAAATTTCTACATTCTAAATACTGTACCAAATAGGAGCAGGTTGGTACAGTGTTGACATTTCCCACTGGTTTTGCATGTGAATAAACACATTTTATCAGCCAGCAGGGTAGTAAATCCATAATAGTTAAATCCATAAGTTACCCATTTTAATGGAGAAAAAAAGGCAACTGAAAATATGATGGTGTTAATAATCTTTTAATACTTACATAATCTCTGTACATTTATAAACTTTAAATTACATGAATTACTTTGTTCAAACTAGAACTAAAAGTAAGATTGTTTGCCTTTTGTCAGTGCTAGCTCACCATGTGTCCTATAGAAACATTTGGACCCATGGCAAAGATAAACTCAAGTACCCTCTATGTAAACACGTTTTCAGAGGGTGATAAATGGTTTCTCATAATACTAAAAAGTGTCCTCAGAGTTAAAAACTGATACTTAAGTTATCCTGAAATGGAAGAGTGGCACTTTTACTAAGGAATGATACCGAGTAGTAGTACACTGGCCAGGGATTTTCAGACATTTATAAAGTCCAGTGTGCTTATGGTTTCAGACCGAGTCAAATAATTCTCAAGTACTGAGGCTTCTGCTCTCAAAACTGGTTGTGTGTGTGCGTGTGTTTTGTATTTGGACATGCATGTGCTGCAGGAGTTCCCAGGCTTTCAGCAGTTGACACCCAGGCCAGTCCAGTGGTCAGGCACCATGAGGAAATACTTGTCCATGGCCTCGCAGAAGCGGGATCTGTACAGCTCAGGAGAAACAACCGTGGGCATCTTCCCTGGGGGGTTTACAGTTATCATAAAGTTGGTACCATGAATAAACGCCGTATTATATTTTCCAATGTAGATACATGAGGGAAAAAAAGTGGAAGACTATGTCAGGTGGCTGGATTGCACTTACCTTGTCCTCCTAGGATCCCAGTGGACTTGACAACCATCTCCAGTTTCTTGTCCCATGTGAATGTTCTGATATAATCTGAAAAAATATAGGGAACAGGGCTCTTAACAGACCCTTAACAGTAACTAGGGAATTATTAAGGTGGTTTGTAAAATTTTGACGAAACAGTGTGAAAGAGAGAGCTGTGTTGAATGGTTATGCATGCTTGGCAGAGTATCTTCACATCTGCAAAGTAGGTATTACGTCTATCCTCCTCTCACCTATGATCCCCACCACTAGTTGGTCGGTGGCATCATCCCGGCCCACTAACAGAGAGTAGTCGATGATGAGGTGGCTGGAGAGGAAGTAGGCGTCACTGTGGATGGCAGCTCTGAGGATGGCCTTGCAGTGGGCCCGGATGTACAGCGGATTGTCATGAACCAGCTTCAGGAGGTTCTCATCCAGCAGGACCACCTCACAGCTCTCCTTCCCCGAGTCTGTCTTCACATTTCGGTTCCTCAAGGAACCTTTCAGGTCAAACACCTGGTAAAAGTTGAAGGTAAAACTATGATGTAAAGCATATTGAAATAACAGAAACGAAAAACACCTTCCGTGTTTTGTCTCTCATAAAAAGTATTTTGCAAAATTTCTGCAAAATGGTTTCCTTTAAGACAGAAGTATTGATAATGTAGCTTTCTTAATGTCCAAACTTTAGTCCAGTCTGACCTGAGCCATCTTGCGTCCATAAAAGAGGTTCTCCATGACAAGCAGGTCCAGTTTCTTCTCCGTGTTGTTCTGGGAGTTCTTGTAGCCAATTCGATAAACACCCAGGATCTTAGCTAGTGCAGTTGGTCGCTGTGAGACAGCAAATATGGCAATTTCTACTTGAGTTTATTAAGAAAACGCAAAAGATATATATATAAAAAAAATTCAGTGTTACACAACAACAAAATATTCTTAATTTTCTGTACCTTCTGCTGTACTGCTCCAGTGATGTAGGTGAAGTAGTGAGGAGCAAAATCCAGGAAGGACTGGACCTCCAGTCTAGGCATCTGCTTCAGGATGAAGCGGTCATCTAGGCGGACACAGGCAGAGAACAAGGTGCTCCATTATCAAGACTATCAGTCCACTACACATGGGCTTTTTGTTATGCCACAGTTATTTTCAACAGTTAAAATGCTTAGGTTGAAGTGGAAAAAAAAGAAGAAAAGGTTTTCACATATCTTCGTGTTCAGAAATTGTTGTAAGAGGATTTGTGCACCTCGTTTGATGCGTCAACAGTCATCATCTCCCAGATGATAATTCTTATTATATTATGACTCATTATTTCTCCTCAAAGGAAAATTCGCTATTTACATGCTCTTCCCCCACAGGGAGATCTGAGTCAGGTTAAAAACAAAAATGTAACCAGAGCTGGTAGAAACTCAGCAGAGTAAATGGTAAATGGACTGCATTTATATAGCTCTTTTCTAGTCTACCGACCACTCAAAGGACTTTACTAAGTATGAGTAGATGATTAGCAAACAAAAACTTATTCGAAATGCATTTGTTACTATTATTTGTGCTGCGAACACCGACATTCATCTGTCTGACAATACCTTCAGTGGCATAGAAGACCGCCCCTGACTTGCCACCGCGAGCCTGCCAGTTGACACAATGGGACAGCGAGCGGACAAAGTCATCCTCCGTGCTTTCCATGATCTCCTCGCGCATCTTGTGGAACTCCTCGGCATAATAAATGCGGCAGTAGAACTTGGCATTGGCGTCGGAGAATTCTGCACAACCGGGAAGAAATGAGACAGAGGTTAGCTTAACAGCAGATGATTAGCGGGTGGGCAAAGCTTTGATACTTGACCACACTGCAAAGAAAGTGCACTAACAAATTGTTCAAGTTGCATTCTATCAATATGACAACTTGGAGAATGTTTTGTTAGAGGATGAGGGACCTCGGAGGAGCCAATGGGTTACATGTGTTGGGGAAACACTCACGTAGCTCGATGTGTGGATTTCCAGTCTGTTTCTTCTGTTTGTCTACAGACTCAGATTCCTCTGTACAAGAAAGCAGCATTCAGATTACAAAGAGTCTTTCGATGTCCTCAGGCATGAAAAGAGTAAGATATTAACGTGACCATCAACCAAGAGAGAAAGAGAGAGGGGAACACCTACTGACTGGCTCAGCTTCCATGTTGCTGCGACCTAGCTGGGACGAGGCCGACTCACTGGGCTTGGCAGGGCTGCTCTTAGCCCGACTCTCTCCAGCGCTACAGAGAACAGGGGAAAAAGGAGCCGATTGAGTGAAACCAATGTGACATCAGCATCAATGGGATTTATGTGTCAATTACACAATACAGCTTAAGTGTTAAGGCTCTTTTCAATACAAAATGTGACTATTATCTTCCTCAAGAAGACATACAATAGGTACTTTACCTGATGATCTGGGCCATCTCATCACCTCCTGCCTTTGATGCCTTGGACAGTTCTTCCAGGGCTGTCTTGTACTCTTTGCAGCTAAAGTGGGAGAGATATGATGATATCATGCCTTGCTTTATGGTTAGACCACTGGAAAGGCCAATTCACTCCATTGAGAGAAGCAGGAGAGTGGATTTGAGACAAAGAAGAGGGTACCTGAGAGCAAATGCGATGATAGAGCTTGGCTCTTTCTCGCACACGGCGATGGGCACCCGCTCATGCTCGTACATTAGATAGTGCTTGTCCGGGTCACTGGCAACACATACCACCCAAACATCACCACGCTGAATATGGCGTTTTACACACATGCTAAGCAGTTAACCCCATCTGACTTCTTCTCAGCGCTTTTCCTTACAGCATTTTGATATTTTCATGTAACATAAAATAAAACATAAAAAAATAAACATTTTATGGCCAACAGCATTAATATTAGCATGAAGCATGCTGGAACCTTATCTAACACATAGGCTACATTCAGACTGCAGGCAAAAGTGTCCCAAATCTGATTTTTTTTGCCTACATGTGACACAGGTCAGATTTTTTCTAAGCAGTATGAACATACCAATCAGATTCGGGCCACTTTCTTATGTGGTCCCAAATCCGATACAGGTCTGATTTTTTGCAGTGCGACCTCAGTCTTAACAGTCATGGAATTCATGCAATTTTTACATCACTCTAGATCAAAACACTACACTCTTTCTTTGATTTGAGGTTTGACAGTATTCATCTGAGCATGGTTTCACTGGTTTGAAATAGTTTGGGGGTAAAACAAAATCCCTGGGCACTCCACCATGCTCTGGTCGGGGCCGCAGCACAGGGAGGCATTAAACCCCCCACTGCCTCCCCAGAGGAGAGGGGTGAGTAAGGTACCCGGAGGCACACGGCAGGGACGTCAGGGCGAGGCAACCCGCAAAGCACTTAAGTTTATGGTTCCGAGAGTTTTATTTGAAATCAAGCCTGGAAAGCACCCACCATCCCCAATGGCTCCTGACGCCACTCCATTTGCCCTCAGAGCACATGATGACAGACACCGTTAGAGGCATCGCTGGAGCAGGGGGACCCATTATTGTTCTTTTGCATTATGCAGGTCAGTTCAGGACCATGGCCAGTTCAAACTGGAATCTGGTATTGGTCCCATTTAAAAAATAATTTGAACAAACAAACAAAAAAATCGGATCTGAGCAATAAATTTGAATTGAGCCCTTGGACTTGCAATCTGAATGTACCCATAATGCACCATTGAAGTCTTTGGTTTTTGAAAGCCAAGAAAGAGAAACTACATCAAGTGTGGAGTGGTGGAAATGTGGCTGAATGAGTCCCACTTACAAAGGGAAGGGGATTGGGTTGTAGCTGTTGCCGGGAAGAAAGTTGGCCAGGATGGCCTTCATTGTGGATTTCTCCTTCACCTGGCTATCATTTGAGCCCAGCAGGTGTCCGTCAAATACATCTGACAGCAGAGGAATGCAGTAGTTAGAAAGCAGAGGTAGTTCAAAGTTACAAGTTGCAAACACAATTCTCTGTGTGTATGTATGTGTGTGTGTGTGTGTGTGTGTGTGTGTATACCTTCTGGGATGCTGACAGAGTCTTGGTCAGGGAAGGAGGGGCCGGAAGTGACTGACTCAGCGGTTGATTCTCCTGGTGAAGGCAGCATGGAAGAGGAGCTGGTGAGGAGGGTGCTGAGGTGCCGGTCCTCTGTCAACCCAACATGTGGACACACACTCATCACAATGAAGATGAGGATCACTCATATTCAGACAATGGACCAGAAATAATTTACACCTGAGCCAACAGACTCACCTTTCTCACCATTCAGCACCACAGGAGAAGGGTTGCGAGGGGAGGACTCAAGGGCACTTGTCTGTCAATAATAAAAAAGATGTTCACATAATCTCTTTGCAATGAACAGGAGACTTGCACTTCATAAAATTGTATTAAAATGTATTTTTCAGTAAAACAAAGATAGATAACTTAACTGAGACATTGTTCAAGGAGCAGAAACAAATGAACAGCACAAACCTTGCTGTCATCAGCGGCAGTCTGTCTGTGCCGGCCTGGGCTGGGAGGAACCGATAGACGCTTCCTACCCTTCTCCTGCTGAAAAAGGTCCTGCAGCCTGGGGGTTAGTCAGAATCGCAGTATCAAATAAAATGGATGAGCCAGTTATCATTTCTAGAGACATATCTCAACAGGTATCTGTTGTAGCCTTCCACCATCAAGATACTGTTAATCTCTGTTCATCAAGAGACATGACCGATAGCTATGCTGTGGTAAATGTTTTCCTGCTCAACATTTCAACAGCTTACAAGGCTACAGCCTTTTAATGCAAAACACAAGGACAGCTGTGAGTCTTACCTGCTATTCCAGGACTGCAAGGTTTCGCAAAGGCTCTGCTTCTTCATCACAACTGATTCAAGAACAGCCTGGAGCAGCTGGGGGGAGTCCAGACCGCAGGCCTGCAGGCGCACCTGAAGCTTCTCTATCCAGCCCCTCAGCTCTGCCTCCTCCATCTACACAAAGACGGAGTTATGACTCTAATACTACAACTGTACACACAAGGATAGTCGCACTGAGAGAACAGAGAAAATGAACCTACATCTTTCTGAGCAAAGAGGTCCTCCATCTTTTCCTCTCGTGTTTTGCTGAAGGTGTCTGTCTTCAGGGAAGTCAGGCGATCGTCAATGGCCAGGTAAACCTGTGACACTCTAGAGAGAGTGAAGGAGTGGTCGGGGTTTACACCTGGCTACTTTTTCCAATTGCTTTTCTCAATAAAGTGTAACTTGACTTACTCTTTTGTATAGTTTTATATTTGGCTTTGTCTTTATCCTGTTTGGAAAATGCTTTATTATGAAGATGATAATCATGATCATCATCATCCCTATCAATTTAATTATTATTATAATTCTAACATCAACTAGTCAGACATCTCTATTAAATGTCTTTTTTCATGTTCACGAGGCGCAGGTGTATCTGAGTAACCAGTGGTCAGTTACTTCTGAGAGAAGTCCTTGAGATCCTGCTGCATGTTAGCTTTAGAAGGCCCCATGTTCCTGATAAAGATCTTTGGAGGAGGAAGGCAGATCTCCAGCAGCCTCACTGAGATGTAGCTGAGGAAGAGAGAGCGCAAGGGAGGGAGGAAAACTCCATCACGTCACAACTAACACCCAAACAGTACAAGTGGGACTCATGACTCAGTTACTATGTGAACAGACAGCTTGGTTTTTTTGGCTGGATTGGCGGATCAAAGGAAAACTGCCCCTACCTGAAGGATGCCACCATCTGGTTGTAGGAGAAGTACTGGTGGTAGTCTTTGTGGATGGAGTGCCCACAGGGCTCAGCATTGGCTCTCCTGGTGTACTGGTGGCCGTAGAAACGCAGCTCCAAGTATTTGGCAAATGACATAGACCAGGAGTCATTGGACAGAGGCACCACTGGTGTCACCTACAAAGCCAAGTCAGGTTTATCTGTACAGAGCCTAAATTGCAGTTGAAGTCTCAGAGGTTGTCATAGCCACACAATGAAAAACAAATAGACACATTTGACAAGAATGGTCGATGACCAGACCCAAACCAAAGACCAACACAAATGAAATTTAATAAAGTTTTAGTAAACTTAGTCCATTTAGTAAACTTTTGGTATCAGGCATGATAAAAAAATAAAAATACAAAAAGTAGCAATAGTAACACGATAACAGACAAATAAATTGATCCAATAATCCAGCCTTTCTTTTGGCCATACTTCTATCATCATGGTGTCAACAAGAGGCCAATTTGGGTCAGATAGGGATGAGACACTTAACAGCTTGCAGTGCTCATTGGTTTATAGGATTTAAAGACATTATTCTCTTAAAACCCTACCTGTTCTTCGTTCAGCAGTACCTATTTAATAAAAGGCACTAAGAGTTGTTTTATTGTGAGGTTTTCTCTTTAAATCTCCACCTCTTACCTATGAAGTGTCACAACTCCTGTAGCCCTCTAGTATTCAGAATTGAAATGTAAGTCATCAGCACTGTACGGAGTCAGTACTGTTTGTATTTTCTGTTAAGCTTTAAAAATCAAGGAAATAAATCGAGACAATCATCTTTTATCATTATCATCATCACTGCACCTGTTTGCAAATGCGGCACCAGGAGTAGTTGAGGATAGTGTGCTGGTAACCGGGCACAGGAGAATCCAGCTCCTTCAACACAATCTGCACGCAGCCACTGCCGTGCACAAACCGACGAATGTGGTGCACCATGGGAGTCTCACAGAACATGCTAGGGCATTGGTAGGATGGCCTGGGAATAACACAACACAAAACACACACAAATGAGCATGCGTGCATACAAATAAACATAAATACAAATAACTCAATTACAAATAGCTAATGTAATTACTTAATTGTGAGTTAATGAGTCTCGATGAGTCTCAGCCAAAGAGAAAGACATTTATGATTCCAGTTTAAAAATGCATGGTCTCACCTAAAACAGTATCTCTCCAGGAACACCCCAAGAGAAAGATCATTCTTGCCATAGAACTCCATTGTGACAATCCTGTTGGCACAAAGGAAAGAGAGTGAAAATTAATTTACAGTCAACAGTGGGCTGTTACTGTGAAACCTCTAAACATGAGCACACTTTACCATGGGCTGACACAGGGGTTAGGGGCATTGTTGGACTGGGCCGAGGAGCTGCTGAAGAGGACACAGAGCCTCTGATGGTTGACAGGGTTCAGGCAGTCCAGCTGACAATGCAGACAGTTAAAAAGCACACATGTAAAAAACAATGTGACAACAGCTGTAAAAATCCATGAGAGCACACACCATGCCACTCACAGTGTCTCTCACAGATCTCAGATCAAGGGTGAGGTGGAGGTGTCCGCCAGTCACCAACAGATCACGCTGGTCTGAGACCAGTGCTGGCTGAAGGAGACGATGGACACAGGTCAGCTGGGTCTTTCTTGCTTGCTAAATGGGCTTCAATATAACCTACTTCTATGTGCCTGAAATGCAAAGCACCTCTTCTACCTGAGCGCAGCAAGAAAACTGAGACGTGTGAAAACTGGAAATGCTTCAGCTTCCTTTAGAGAGCATATAATCTATAAAGCACATGTACAACATAACGCATAATAAACTGGGGCATGTGAGCAGCTGCACCATGAGAAATATCTGATCCAGCCTCACCTTGGAGGCCCAGCTCATATCATTTAATCCACCCGGCTTTTCCTCCTCACTCTCCGTTTTCCCTGGTGTCCTTAGCGGCGCATCTCGCTCCCGCTCCCTGTTCTGGGTTGCGCTTATGCCAGAAGAGTCAAAGGGGTCTGCAGCCTCCCTCTGCTGGATACGGCCTCCTTTAGCTCTGTAGTCTGCAAGCATCTTCGCCAGGTCCTGGCTGTCACTCAGCTGCTCCACGATGCGGGTGCTGGTGAGGCGGTGGCAGGGCAGGATGTCGATGGGCCGTGGGGGTCCCCCGTTGGCCAGGCTGACTACTGTGGAGGAGGGAGTGCAGTCCTTGAGAAGCTGCCGCTTCCTGCGCCCGTCCAACTCCTTCAGATCCTTATTGAGGAGGGGGGACAGGTAGACCTAGGGGAGAGGGTAAAGCACATGTTAGCCCTCAAGCGTGACACAATGAGGGATAATCAGAGTGCACTAACTTTCATGTATTGGTTAGAGAAAGACTGTAGATAACATCTGAGTGCGCTACCTGCTCAGGGAAGTAGTCCCTGCTTGGGCAGCGCAGGCCAGCGGGGGTGAGGAGGAACGGTTCTCGGAAAGTGATGAACGGGGAGATGCACAGGATGATGTCATTGAGCTCCTGCTTGAAGACAGCGGAGATGGACTTGAGGCGGTCATCAGACGAGGCCACCTGCTCTGCAACAAACAGCCCTGTGTCATCCTGAAGGGGGTCCCGGAACAATCTGGGGGTGGGCGTTTCTGAACGCTCACCATCCTCATCCTCGCCTAAAGACACCGCCCTCCCTGGGGTTCCCTCCTCCACTGTCTGCTCCTCCTCTGACGCCCTTACGAGAGTGTCTGACTCCTCCACCTGTTCTTCGTCCAAGAGGAAGGGAGGTGAGACGGAGGGAGGCACTGTGGGGAGGCTGGAGGTTGTGGTCTCTGTGTCCCTGATCACCTCCCCCTGGATAGGAGAAGATGAAAGTTTGGGGTTCAAATTCACTTGGAGGTCCTCTGCCACTCCTTCCTTGGATGAAGTCTCTGAGGTGGTCCTCTCCTCCTCCTGAAGCCTTGCTCCTACTTCTACCCCTGGGGCAGAGACCGCCACCTCAATCTCGGGCCCATCTGTTCTCTGCTGGCTCTCTTCATCTTTTTTACTTTCGTCATCTGCTCCCTCCTCCGCAGAACTACCATCGAGCAGGCAGGGAAAAGAGGTGCTCTGCGCTAGGCTGGGTGGCATGGCAAATTCATCCATGAGGAAGGAGATCTCCAGTTGGGAGTGGTAGGCCACGCACACCATCAGCATGATGATCTCCTTCACCCTGGCCAGCTCGTACTCAGATGCGCCGCGTAGCTTGATGGTACAGCCCAGCTGCGGGGGACATCCTTCGAAGAACATCAGGGTCTTCGACTCATCTGGAGAATGTGTAATGAAAATTACAGCATTATTCCAATCATTAGTGGGGGTTTTTTTTGGGGGTTACGTGGATAGAGACATCATCTGTAGGCTTCTCCTGACGTCTTGCAGTAGCCAACTATTCATGAGACTACTATTACTACTACTACTACTACTACTACTACTTGCGGCTGCTCCCGTTAGGAATTGCCACAGCGGATCATCTGTTTGCATTTCTTCCTGTCCTCTGCATCTTCCTCTGTCACACCAGCCACCTGCATGTCCTCTCTCACCACATCCATAAACCTCCTCTTTGGCCTTCCTCTTTTCCTCTTCCCTGGCATCTCCATATTCAGCATCCTTCTCCCTATATACCCAGCATCTCTCCTCCACACATGTCCAAACCATCTCAATCTTGCCTCTCTTGCTTTAGCTCCAAATCATCCAACCTGAGCTGTCCCTCTAATATACTCGTTCCTAATCCTGTCCTTCTTCATCACTCGCAATAAAAATCTTAGCATCTTCAACTCTGCCACCTCCAGCTCCGCCCTTTAATCAGTGCCTCCTGTCTCCAAACCATATAACATAGCTGGTCTCACAACCATCTTGTAAACCTTCCCCTTTAACTCTTGCTGGTACCCTTCTGTCGCAAATCCCTCCTGACATTCTTCTCCACCCACTCCACCCTGCCTGCACTCTCTTTTTCTCTCCCCGTTACTTTGGACAGTTAACCCCAAGTATTTAAACTCATATGCCTTCATCATCTCTACTCCTTGCATCCTCACCATTCCACTGTCCTCCCTCTCATTCATGCATATGTATTCTGTCTTGCTCCTACTGACTTTCATTCCTCTTCTCTCCCGTGCACACCTCCACCTCTCCAGGCTCTTCTCAACCTGCACCCTACTCTTGCTACAGATGACAATGTCATCCGCAAATATCATAGTCCACGGAGACTCCTTCCTGATCTCATCCATCAACCTGTCCATCACCATTGCAAACAAGAAAGGGCTCAGAGCCAATCCTTGATGTAACCCCACCTCCACCTTGAACCCATCTGTCATTCCAACCACAAACCTCACCATTGTCACACTTCCCTCATACATATCCTGCATCACTCCTACATACTTCTCCCCAACTCCCGACTTCCTCATACAATACCACAACTCCTCTCTTGGCACCCTGTCATATGCTTTCTCTAAATCCACAAAGACACAATGCAACTCCTTCTGGCCTTCTCCATATTCCTCAATCAACATTCTCAAAGCAAACATCGCATCTGTAGTGCTCTTTTGTGGCATGAAACCATACTGCTGCTCGCTAATCATTACCTCTCCTCTTAACCTAGCTTCTACTACTCTTTCCCATATCTTCATGTTGTGGCTGATCAACTATATACCTCTGTAGTTGCTACAGTTCTGCACATCACCCTTATTCTTGAAAATTAGTACCAGTATACCTCTTCTTCACTCCTCAGGCATCCTCTCACTTTCCAAGATTGTGTTAAACAATCTAGTTTAAAAACTCCACTGCCATCTCTCCTGGTGCCTCCACAGGTACGTGATCAGGACCAACTGCCTTTCCACTCTTCATAGCTGCCCTCACTTCCTCCTTGCTAATCCACCACACTTCCTGATTTGCTATCCCCCCATCATCCAACCTTCTCTCTCTCTCTCATTTTCTTCATTCATCAGCCCCTCAAAGTACTCCTTCCACCTTCTCAGCATGCTCTCCTCACTTGTCAGCACATTTCCATCTCTATGCTTGATCACCCTAACTTGCTGCACATCCTTCCCAGCTCGGTCCCTCTGTCTAGCCAACTATTCATGAACAAATGTTTTTATAAAGATAAGAGATGTGCTACTCACGGTTGGCCAGTGTGAAGGATTGCAGGTAGAACTTATGGCAGGTCCCCAGGCGAGGCTTGGTGAGGAGCTGGTCCATAGACATCACCAGGTCACCCTGAGTCATACGACTCACCCTATCCAAGACTTGCTACACACACAAACACAAGAAGGGGTAAAGGAGAAAAATGTATGCAACCTCTTCCAAACTGATCGCTGAACAGGTATGTAATGACAACCCAGAAACAAGAAAATGACAATAAAAATACTACCAAAACAAAAATAAAACTATATAGAAACATGTTTGAATGTTATATTTATTTCTTTTTAAATGACCAAGTCGAGTCAACTTTATTTGCATAGCCCACCATCACAAATTACAAATTTGCCCCAGTGGGCTTAAAAGGAAAGCGAGTAAATAGAATGACAGCAGCTAATACAGGAGGCTATAAAGTGGATTATGTACTGACAGGTTTGACGTTTATAACCAGAGTGATGCCATGTTCTAGCAGCATATCCTGAGCGATACGAGACACCGTCTTCTCCACCAGCACCAAGTTGGGACGAACGTCTACTATCCGCTGCACATAGTTCTTCAGAAATTCACGTTCCTAAGGATGAGACAAGATACCAATTTTTCACTTTTTCTTAGTTTCAGAAGACAAGTGTGGCAAATGAAAATGCAATGAGGTTAGAATATACATGCCAACTGACCATGGCAAAAAAAAAAAAAAAACAACCCCCCCCCCCCCCCAAATTGGTTTATAACTGATGTGACAGCTGCTTTTTTTTCTAAAAATAAAATAAATGGCAGTCAGGAACAGGAATAGGTATTACTGACCTGTAGCACAATGGGGTCAATGCAAGTAAACTTAGTCTCCTCTCTGTACAGGTACTCTATGGAACACTTCAGCAGCAGGATCTTGGGGTTCTTGATGTATGAGTTCATCTGATGATAGAAAGGAACTTAAGCAGCTGAGACAAGGCTGTGTTTAACAAGATACCTTGGTTAAAAAAAAAAGGCCTGGATCTTTCAGCTTTTGAGGGTTCATTTCCATGAGTTCATAAACAATCAAGTTATCCTGGGAACCTGTGTTAACCACTAACAGTCAGAACTTGCTAACTACACATGACAAAAAGCAGAAATATTTCAATGGTGGGTAAAATCTAAATGATATCAGGGTCATAATCTTATCCATTGGATTTTTTTTTTTTTGTAAATTTATTTCTGATTTTTCCCTTTTTTCTCCCAAGTTAGTAGCCAATCGATCCCTATTTTTAGTTCAAACACCCACCCCTCGTACTGCATGCATTCGCCAACTGCATCTTTCCGGCCGGCAGTCTCGAAGGAGACACCTCCCCACTTTCGTGACAAGGCGAATCCAGGCCGAACCCCTGCTTTTTCCGACATACACAGAGACACATTCATGTGATGAACACAAGCCGACTCCGCCCCCCTCCCGAAGACAGCGTTGCCAATTATTGCTGCTTTGTTGAGTCTGGCCATTATTGGATCTGATGAGACCGGGGCACGAACCCCGGTCCCCAGTGGGCAACTGTATTGACACAAAGCCGATGCTTAGACCGCTACACCACCGCGGACCCCTATCCATTGGCTTTTAAATGACAGTTGTTGACTTGATGCACTTGTGTTTGCCAAGTGCATGAAAAAAGAGAAAACTCTCTTTACTGGGGAATGTCACTCTATTTGGACATCTATATGTGTAATCAGTTTCATTTATACTTGCAAAAATATACAGTTGCATAATTTCCCATAGGAAGCAAGGAAGTCAACAACACTCCATTTATGTAAACATGAAGTAGTCACGACAATGAGTTTAAATACTTGGGGTCAACTGTCCAAAGTAATGGGAGTGCAGAAGAGAGGGGAAGAAGAGAGTGCGGGCAGGGTCGAGTGGGTGGAGAAGAGTGTCAGGAGTGATTTGTGACAGAAGGGTACCAGCAAGAGTTAAAGGGAAGGTTTACAAGACGGTAGTGAGACCAGTTATGTTGTATGGTTTAGAGACAGTGGCACTGATGAAAAGACAGGAGGCGGAGCTGGAGGTGGCAGAGTTGAAGATGCTAAGATTTTCATTGTGAGTGACGAAGAAGGACAGGATTAGGAACAAGTATATTAGAAGGACAGCCCAGGTTGGACGGTTTGGAGACAAAACAAGAGAGGCAAGATTGAGATGGCTTGGACATGTGTGGAGGAGACATGATGGGTATATTGGGGGAAGGATGCTGAATGTGGAGCTGCCAGAGAAGAGGAAAAGAAGAAGTCCAAAGAGGAGGTTTATGGATGTGGTGAGAGAGGACATGCAGGTGGCTGGTGTGACAGAGGAAGATACAGAGGAAGGAAGAGATGGAAATGGATGATCCGCTGTGGCAACCCCTAACGGGAGCAGCTGACAGTAGTAGTAGTAGTAGTAGTGGTAGAAGTAGTCACGACAAAAACTAGAAGTGAGAACATTTATAGGACAAACTGAGAGGTAAATAGGTAAACTGATGGCAAAACCTCAGTATTATGCTTGAAATTTTACTTAATCTTATTCACATAGAACAAATATAAATCCACAAAGAGCCAAATATTAGTCTGAAACAATTCAAACCTATAATCACCTTGTCCACTCCCAAGTTTTTCAATGGCGCATCAGGTTATACACATTACATACAACACAGACTGACAACCTAGCTTCATACTTTGGGACACTGTACCGTGGAGCATATGAACTTTGCAAATAAATGAATGAATGAATGAATGAATAAATAAATAAATATTTTTTTTTCCTATTTCTCCCCAGTTGTATCTGGCCAATTACCCCGCTCTTTTTGAGCCATCCCAGTTGCTGCTCCACCCCCTCCGATCCGGGGGTCGCCGACCGACCAGAGGAGGTGCTAGTGCAGTGACCAGGACAAATACCCACATCCGACTTCCCACCCGCAGACATGGCCAATTGTCTGTGGCGACGCCTGACCAAGCCGGAGGTAACACGTGCCAGAGGTAACACGAGGTAACAAGAGTTAATGTCCAAATCAGGTGATATACTTCCTTTTATGAAGAAAAAATAGATCTTTGCTAAATGGAAGAACACCGTCATAAAGCCTGGGAGCTTCTGCTCTACCTTCTTGTGGGCGATGTTCTTGGTGCACACAAAGCCGTTCACAACAGTTGAGTCAAACTTCTTCCCTCCGGGAATCTGAAACATATGAGAAGATTAATTCCATCATGTTGGAGTCCAACCATAACCCTAAACTTCTGCCAGTGACTCATCAGAAGAGAAAGGACACCTCACCTTTTTGATGTGGACCAGCTGCCGAATGTCCATATCGTCATCACAGCTGCGGACGTCTGGCCGCACTGTTTGGACCACCTGGCGGACCACGGGGACAATGATGTCCCGCCAAGACAGGGACAGAGATTCACTGTAGAGCAGCTGCTGCAGCAGCGCCATCATGTGGCTGTGGTTGGCAGAGCTGAAGGATGAGAGGCAGGGGAAGCGGACGGGTCACATGAGGACAAGAGCAAAAACAGTTCATGTGGATAAAAATCAATGTGTTTCCGCTGGTGGAAATTTTCACACATTGTGGAAACATTTGTCAAGAAACTTTTTTGTTGGAGGTTACTCAAGACATATATATGAACAACATTGCTGCCATTACGCTGTAAAAGTTGTATTTTGTTATCTGATTTATGCTGTATTTAAAACCAAAACAATTTTGCCAAGATCTGTGTATATTTCTGCTGCAATATGTGTTTCCTGTTAATACTAGTAGATATCTACTTGCAGATTCCTGAACTTCTGAGTGAACTTTGTGATACATAGTATTTGTGAACTTATTACTTTGCTGGGTAACTCAATTAGCATACAGTAGCTGTTGTTTACATTGCTTGAGGCATTTTGTGTTTCTTTCACTGTCATGCCTCCATAGAGACCTACCCCAACAAATCACCATACATCTATTATTATTTAACTTATAAATTCTGTAATTTACTCATCTGTTCAAGTCAAACCAGCTCACTAACCCTGCTGTATCTTACGTCTTACGTTAGACAATGTGAATACTATTTGGACTTGTGTGTAATCATCAATTGTCATTGCGACGGCCTATACTCACAGCAGCCTCTCCATGGCCTTCTTTTCTCCATTCTCCTCTCTCAGCTGGTCCAGAGAGCTGTGGTGCCATCCAAGGGGAGTGAACAGCATCTCTTTGGCCTTCTCTTCAACACGTCGATTAAACAGAGACTCTGTGAGGAAGACACAGAGACAGTGAGCTTGGCTAACTTGTCCTCCAAGGGTGTTGCTTGATAATAATGTAAAAGAAGCAGGGTGCTCTGACCTTTGATGAAGGCGTCACTGATGGAAATGTTTTGACCTCCGTCCTCAGACACCAGAAATTCTGCTGGGAAAAAAAAAAAAAAAGGACAGAGGGTGCGCAGAGGAGTATCCACATGAACATTAATTTCTTAAAAAGTAGAAGCAAAATATGGGAGTTCCTCTATTCCTGACATATGTGTGTGAGCTCAGTTACCTCTCTGCTCAGGGTGGGGAGGTACGTGTGGATACTTGGACTGTTTCTTGATGTGAAAGTTGACATTGTCCTGCTCCATATTGAGGTTGATGGAGGCAGCAGAGTCACTGTCCACTGTCGACTGGAAACTACTGACAGACGTCCTCTTGCTAGGGCTGGCTGAGTCTGGACATGAGACATTGAGAGCTTCAGAAAAGAGACAAGACAAGTAGCTGATACAAGTATTTTATCATGAGGGTGCTAACCTGGTCCAGGGCTGTCTGTGCCCTAAACTGTCATTATAAAGAGTGACAATGAGTTGGCATGAAAATTAAACAGATCAGAAAAAAAGATAATACTGAGGGAGGTACATACTAGGCACGATGTAATCATTCTCGTCTGCAAGCTGCTCTGTGTCACTGTCGTCAAACTTGATGTCCTTGAACCAGGAGGGTTCTGAATGTCCCTCTAGGGAGTTGACACTATCACTGTCTGGAGACGGTGTTTCTGAGTACTCTGTGCTCTGAGACAGTGAGACGCCAACATTAGCTCTCTGCAGCTGCACTTCACAGGAATTATCAATTGAGAAGAGGCTGATAACAGCTGTCGTATTTGCTACTGTTGGGTCAATTTTCAAGTATCATCAAGTAAATGCGTAAAGGTTTAGAAAATCGGGGGCAAAAGGTCAATGTACAGAGGCAAATTTAAATCAACGTGGACTGTATGCGCCCCACAATTATTTGTGCTCAATGATTAAATCGCATTTTCTAACGACTCCCCCAGCATGCTCAACCCATAGATAACTGCTGTGTCACCTGAAGAGGGCGGTAGAGAGCATATTCATCCCTAAACAGCTGGTCATGATGTGTGACACAGTCCAACCAGCGACCATCCACCAATGCTTGGCCTATGGCTATGGCCTGGGCTCTGCAATAGGAGACAGAAGAGGTGGGGAGAAAGGCTAGTGGGAGCAGCAGTAAAAACAAGGGAAGGAAGGGAAATGACTCGATTTCATCTTCAGTAGAAATAAGATGCATAATTGAATTTACTTATCCAAGGCAGTGTTTTTTGTCGCCGCCCCCCCCCCTTTTCTGCCCAATTGTACTTGGCCAATTACCCCACTCTTCCGAGCCATCCCTGTCGCTGCTCCACCCCCTCCGCCAATCCGGGGAGGGCTGCAGACTACCACATGCCCCCTCCAATACATGTGGCATCGCCAGCCACTTCTTTTCACCTGACAGTGGAGTTTCACAAGGAGGATGCAGCACGTGGGAGGATCACACTATTCCCCCCAATGCCCCCTCCCCCCCGAACAGAGGATGCACTAGTGCAACAACCAGGACACATACCCACATCTGGCTTCCCACCCGCAGGCATGGCCAATTGTGTCTGTAGGGACGCCCGACCAAGCTGGAGGTAACACGGGGATTTGAACCAGCGAGCCCCATGTTGGTAGGCAACAGAGTAGACCAACACACTACCCAGACATCCAAGGCAGTGTTGAGCAAAGCTATGCCAAGCACACACCAAAGGTTTTTCAAAATCCTGGCAGTGGAGAGCGTCGCACATTTTGTGACTTTTTTTTCCATCCAGGTTGTGCAAACACTATACAATTAGGAAGGACAGGTAATCACAGGGGATCACACATTAACCAGTTCTTTGTTATCTGTTTTTTTTTTTTTTTAGAACTATTATCCATCCACAAATAGCCCAGGAAACAATCCAACATCATTCATTAGGCATCAAGATTAATACATTCTTCTCAGTATCTACCCCACAACTCTCATCTACCCACAAGGCAGTGTGACAGGACCTTTTGACAGGCTTACAGCTAGGTTAGCAAGATGTCTAAAATGTCAAAACTCTGGAATCATTTCATCATTTCCGGAGTTGATTCCCAAAAAGCTGATTGCCAGATATGCAAAAATAAACTGGCATATCACAATCTTACTATTTGGAAAAACACCTGACAACTGCACAGACAGGGGAGATTACACACAGCGGGAAGATTACACACACTGGCATCTTTATTGAACATGAAACTGTAAAGATAAAATGACAGAGTGCTGTTGTCTGACTGAATCAAACCCTATCTAACCCTAATACGCTACCAATAACTGACTCCAGAAGATACTGAGAGAATGCTTTCCAGCCATGTTGCCGATGTGTAATCTCAGACATACAGGCTCCAGCTTCCCTGCATGACAATGATTTGTTTAATGTTAAATGAAACATTGCACAATATGTTGCACGTTAATTAGATTATCAGCTTGAAGCTGCAAATGGACCAGACTTGTCTCTTCAGAGTGAAAAGTTTGGACATGAAACAGGTTTCACATCCTGATTCAAGCATTCTAACAGCCATCTGCTATTCAGAAATAACAGAACACACAATGTCTTCACTGAACAATCTGAATGGACTATTCACAAAGCAGTGTGTCATAAAAAAAAAGAAAAAGAAAAGCTTCAATTATTTGATGATCATTTGTATCAAATCTTTGATTCCCCAAAACTGGTATTCAGGACAGCACTATGACAAATTATTATTATTAGATATAACACATTAAGAGGACACTGGTGTTGCTTCCATGACTCCATCAGCTGCATCCTGATTGTTTTTACAAGCCATGTTTGTACTGCTGTGGTGCTGAGAGCTCATTGGCTGTTGACAGTTACACATGGAACGATGCTTCATTGCCATCATTGCGTAGCACACACTATAGGATCCAAAACTAAAGACTTCAGATGAAATCAAACCAATTTGACATTCTTGCAAGAGTCCCACACTAGTTTAAGACTGGATCACAACAGCCTTCTTCTACCTTATATTCAATGACTGTTGTAGAAGCATGCACAAAGATTCCCTTGTGATTTCCTTATGATCTTGAAAATTTGTCTGGGACTCAAAAATCTTAGCTAAAATCCTTTGGTATGTGCCTGACATTGGCAAATTATTCAACTTAAAGAACCATGCAACAAGAGAATCCACATTTTTTTGCATGCCCTTCAACCAGATGACCCTAACTTATGCTGATTCTCAACACTTCCAGACATACTATATTGCTGCTGACCTCTAACCCCACTGGAAGGAGAAAGCAAAAAATAAAAATGTCCAGTATCAATAGAAAATCACATTAAAGTAGTGCTACCTGTTAGAGATGGTGCCGTTCCTCAGTAACCAGTTGACCAGCTCCTTTCCTACAATGCAGTTTGGGTAGGTTCTTAACCAGTACCTGTGGTCCTGGAATTCCATACCTGTGTTGTTATGGCAGATTTTCTTCCACAGGTCCTTCAGCTGAGAGGAATCCTGTGACAATGTGGCAGTAGAAATTACACATCGACAATGTGTTACTACTGTTTGAGCAAGCCTCTTTTGAGGCTTAAGAGAGGCAGAATTAGGGGGTTGATGACAGTAAAAAAACAAAAACAAAAAAACAGTAGATTTAAAGACTGAAGACAGTGACAGGTACACAGGAGTACACTTACCAGGAGAATCTTCCTCTCCTCCTCATTGTGGTCTGGCTTGGTCCCCTGCTTAGCACCAGCCTTGGTGCCCGACACGGCCCGGCTGGTCTGTGGGCTGACAGAGCTGTCGTAGGAAGGCACCATTGAGGAGCCAGAGCGATCCAGGGACAGGTTGGTCACGCTGGCAGACCTGCAACATGAATGCACAGGGGTAGTTCTCGCTTTGGACTGCTATGCTGAATCATGCTGTGACAAGCTGCATTATTCTAGCAGACCCAGAGCAGCAACTGACCTCTTCCTAGCAGGTGATTTGCCTACATCTTCTTGTAGTGTTGTCAGTCTGGGATTGAGGCCACTGTTCTGAGAGTCCTGGTGAATCAAACTATCACACACACACACACACACACACACACACACACACACACACACACACACACACACAACACATATAGACAAGCTTAAGTCCCACTTAATTGGCTGTGTTGATTTCACTTCCCTAGATCTGTCATGCAACTTGACAGTACTTATGTCATTGTGCAGTGAACAGACACATGCAGAAGAGACCATTTTTGTAGCGCAATAATGCATCGGGCTCTACGAACAGAGAGCTAATGCTGAAACAGAGGTGGAAAATGAACAAAACAGGCAACAGGACTCACTTCTTTCTCATCCCAATGGGAGTTTTTCTATGCCAGGAGAGAGAGAGGGAAAAAAAGATTTTCTTTGAAACAGGTCCACAGAGACAAGCAGGAGATGCACACTAATCAAATCAAAGGCAATACGCATTGCTGTGACAATGACACAAGCAGCCAGTTACAAAATGCAAGCACTGTTGCGTGAATCCTCAAGTATGGGACGTTAAAAAAAACGTAATTCAAAAACATTAACTTCCCTGTTCTGAAGTTTTCAAAAGACTTTATCACATGCTTTGTAACAAGCAATCATCCACTGACTCAGATTCCTCAAAAAGGGCCATACTCAGTTGGCACATTGAGCAGAGAAGCATACATTTTAGAAGAGTAAAAATCCAAGAAAAATCATGGTTGGGGAAAAAAAGAATGTAGGGGTAAAGTTAGAAGAGGAGAAAATATGAATAGAGAGATTTTTTTTTAAAAGTAAAGTGGTGTCTTTCCATCCTGAAAGGAATCTTAACATAAAACAAACAACAGGAAATGATGACAGATTTGTACAACACCTCGATTTGGGGTCAAAATCAAGTTAAGATTTGGGTAGTATATAAATATGGCAGGTAACATAGGATATCCACAAATGGAGAACATGTGCTGCAACTGAGGGCAGGGAAGCTCAGAGTCAAGGCTGGTGACACATGCGTCATGCAGAACGCCTTTTCTCTGATCTATGCTCCTCAGATGTGGGCAAAATCAAACAGGAAATCTCTGCAAATACGTACAGTCTGGCGTCATGTCTGATAATGGAATGCAGAGACAAACCTACCCTTTGTGTGCCTTTAATTATTTTTAACTGTATTACTGCATACAAGTTAAAATCCTTATCGGTGAGGTATTTGACAAAATTGCGGTAGTTGTATGTCTGTGTGTGCGCATGTGTGTGTGTGGCCTTGAGTGTGTTCACCTCTGCCAGGTCAGGTCTTCCTCAAGGAAGATGTTCCTGCTGGCTTTGCGTCCGCCTACAGGGGTCCGTGGCTCGCTGGGCTCTAACACACACACAGAGCAGGGAGAGTCCGACAGCGCACTCAAGTCTTCACCGATAGAACCCGAGTCAGCCGAGTGGGCGTAGCTTAGCGCTATCTTACGACAGTAGGTGCAGGCCCGCAAGTCTCCTTGAGAGAGATTATATATTATACGAAAAAGAGTCATTATGGATAATTGATGTTTTTCCGTAACCGTTTAGTATTCACATCAACCAAACTACCTCATTCATAGATTTGTGCCTACAGAGATTTGGAGATTTTTTTTATTGTTACCTTTGTTAAATCTGGCCAAAGCCCATTTGAAAAATTATCTAAAATTTGCCCCCCCACCCCACCCCCACGTCCCCAGTTCGAATCCAGCCAGCGAACTTTGTTGCAAGTCATACCCCCCTCTCTCTCGCGCCTCCATTTCCTGTCTGCCTCCACTGTTGCTATCTAATAAAAGGTATAACCCCCCCCCCCAAAAAAAAACAAAAAATGGTATCCCCAAAATCTATGGAACTAAATATTGGTCTCACTTCAAAACTCCATTAGTGTTGTTTTGAAAGACAAAGCATGGATTCTCAGTGGTGTATCTCAACCAGTAATTGCTTACTAAATGATTGATAACAAAAAAGGGTATTGTGAATGAGAAAAAATTCAACACTGAACATATTATTGGTAAAATTATCTCTTTTATACAAGACAGACAAGAGTCAATGTGAACAAAATATCTCCTCCCGCAATGTACAGTGTACCAGTATCACCACAGTATAAACTGAGAGATTATTGTAACCGAGAAGTCCACCCTTACTGCTAAAAGCACAAATAGGTCTTGGTATACAAACAGAAGTAAAGATGTCATCAAGCTCTTAACTTAGCCTTAACTCTGTGACCAGGACTTTAAAGCTTGTATTAAACCACCACATCTGCCCCTTTTGCTACTACACCCCGAACTTTGATTAAACCTCTGCCCTAACCCCATCCCCAACCGGCAAAACTCACCTGTGTAGCCCATAAACTTGCCGGGGATTTCCTGGTTGCAGCAACGACTGCAGAAGATCTGGCCGCACAACCGGCAGTGGTGACGACGGCGGAAGGTGGTGAACTTCTCATTGCAGTCGTAGCACTCTTTGCATTGGCTGTCCGGCATCCAGTACTGCTTCAAATCGCTGTCCTTAAGGAGGACACAACAACCACAAAGCACGGCTACCCAACAGCCCCAAACACCAAAAGTAAAACACCTTCACTGTTCTCGGCAAAAGTCAGTTTACTCATTATGTGCCAAATCTGGTCAAACTTGTGGTGGTATTAGCTGAGCACACCTCAAATGTTTGAGAAGGTCAGGGACACAAGGTTGATTTTATAATTTTTTGGATTTTCTCCCCAATTTGTATCCGGCCAATCACCCCACTCTTTCGAGCCATCCCAGTCGCTGCTCCACCCCCTCTGCAAATCTGGGGAGGGCTGCAGACTACCACATGCCTCCTCTGATACATGTGGAGTCACCAGCTGCTTCTTTTCACCTGACAGTGAGGAATTTCGCCAGGGGGGACAGAGCACATGGGAGTATCACGCTATCCCCCCCCCCCGAATAGGCGCCCTGACTGACCAAAGGAGGCGCCAGTGCAGCGACCACGACATATACCCACATCTGGCTTTACACCTGCAGACACAGCCAATTGTGTCTGTAGGGATGCTCGACCAAGCCGGAGGTACCATGGGGATTCGAACAGGCGATCCCCATGTTGGTAGTTGATTTAATAATTTGGGTGTGTTTTTGCTCTGAGATGGACTGGCGGCCTGTCCAGGATGTCACCCCGCCTGCCGCCCAATGATTGCTGGGATAGGCTCCAGCATCCCCGCGACCAGAGCAGGATAAGCGGTTTGGATAATGGATGGAATGGTGTGTGTTTTAATACCTGGCTCTTCCCCTCCATGATTTCCTTCAGCCTCTTCAGAGCAGTGCGGAGCTGCACAGCTGTGCGAGGGTCATGACTGCCTAGAGGCGTCTCAGACTTCCTGCGGCCTTCTGAAAAACACATGTGCACACAATGCAAAGTATATGAGTTAATACAATATCCAAAAACAATACATGCCTTCTTGTCCCACTGTCACATACCTTTCCTTCAAATGCAAAGTGAATGTACCAAGTTATTCTTAATTCAGCTCGGTTTTTAAAAGCTCATTTTAGGCTTGCTAGCTTTCATGCAACACAGCAATAACAAGATTTGACAATGCAACTTTGGAATAAGGTTCTCTTGAGTTGTGAATGTGGATATAGTAGTGCAGGCCATGGTCAACAAAAAAGTGCAAAGGGGCAAAAACACAAAAGGAGACATTTATAGCTAAAATGTAAGAGTTAGCTCTAGTTAATACCATTAGTCACAAAACACTGGTCCAATTATTAGTGCCTGGTTGGAAAACATCAGGGCAAATCAAAGAACGAAAGAAAGCAGTCCAGTACAAATGCCAATGTCAATGTAACTTACCACACATATATTCACTCACCGCACGCACACATGCACTCACAAACACACACACACACACACACACACACACACACACACACACACACACACACACACTCTCTTTCTTTTAAGCCATTCTGTAAGACCAAGTTTTTAAAGTCAAGCGCATAGCCATGGTCAGCAAACCACACAATAAAGAGGGCCCTCACCTGGCCAGTCCACTGTAATCAGAAAGACATGACAATACATATTACATAGTGCATTAATTCAGTTTTGGTCTTTTTCAAAAATGAGACAACTTTCAAACCTAACCTGCACGGGTTATCTTGTACTCCAGATAAGCAGTGTGCCTAGTATCGGCCAGACAAACAAGACTGATAAAAAATAAAAAAAAAATCGTTTGCTGTACCTTAAAATCTATCTGGGTGAGGTGTCTGTGGGATCTTTTTTTGTTTTTGGTCTTATTTTACTCTTTTTGCTGGACCAGAAATCTTCCCTTTATTCTTCTTTCAAGCCTTCCATTTTAACTTGCTCAGCAAGTCAGCCACTTTCTTTTGTTGTTGCATTTGGTGTATCATTAAAGGAATACAGTTTTCCATAAGAAAACTGAAAAACACACAAGTTTTAATGAACCTTGAAAAAAGTTACCATGACAAGATCACAGGTAATTCATAGTAAGTTTTTGGCTGACAAAATGACAAGAAGAGGGAACTCATTTACCGTATTTTTTTTTAATCCTGAAATCTAAAATTCAGGTGGTGTTACTTTTCAAAACAGGCATAGAGGGTTTTCTTACTGTTGATGAAGCTGTTCCGCCACAGAACTTAATTTAACATCCTATCCAACACATGGGAGGCGTAAAATTGAAAAAAAGTTGAGTTTGAAGAAAGCATCTTGGGGTAGCTTATTGTCTGCCTGTTGCTGGTCCTATCAACAGCATCTAATTTGTTTGTTCATGACAAGACATAGACTTCAAACTCACTGACGGGCCACGGTGTCATGTCAGGGATAATGCAATCAGTGGATCTGTAATAGGGATCCATATTGACTCAAGTCTTCTTAGAGACCCAAAAACCACCCTAAAACCAGCAACCTTAAGATTGGCATTAAACGCCACAAAAACAACAGCAGACCCACTATACTGAAGATTATTTACGTCTCCTGCTATCCATCAAAAAAAATGGACTGGCAAAAATGACTGCGATAGAAAATGAAATGCAAACCTAACAGGCACAAAGTGTGAACGGTCCTAGAATATGTAGTGCCTAATTCTTCTTTAACACATGACATTGTGTTTACGTGCATTACCTGAGGCAGTGGACGTGCGTCGGGGAAGGTTGGGGTGCTGTTTCCGATGTGTTCCTGACCTGTGGACCGAGTGCGAAGGACTGGAGGACCAGCTGCTCCTCTCGTTTTGTGGGGAGGGGGCTGGCACCTCTTGCTTTTCTGAACCCGCTAAGGACCGTCCCTCCTCTACAGACACATGCGGACACACACGCACGCGTGCACGCACGCACACACACACACACACAAAGAAGAAAAAGAGAGCGAAAGATAAAGTGAGAAGAGTCTGGGAGAGCTATGTACATAATAATGTAGAATTCATAGAGACTGCATCAGCGAACAACAGTCTACACACCAGGCTTTTATTACCCCATCACAAAGCACATGTCTGTAACAGAAGGTAAATATTACTCTTAACTATTTCATAAAGGACTCAAGGCTTTGTGAAAAATCCAGTCAGTTTTTTAAAAACTTGAGCCTGTTAATGGGGTGAAGGGAAGAGGGGATGAAAGCTGAGGCGAGGCTGGATTTTAATGGATTCCCTGAGAGCGAAGAAAATACTTTGTCAGGACAAAATGTCATATAGTAAATGTCATTTTATATATATATATATATATATATATATATATATATATATATATATATATATATATATATAATTACACACACACACACACACACACACACACACACACACACGTAATATATATATGCATTTAATATGTATAGATAGACCAACCTGCAGAGTAACCATGTGAACTATAAAACAAAAAGGAGAATCAACACATATTCATGTCTGAGAGGAGAGGAAGTGTGTTACTCCGAGCAGGGCTTGAGCAACAGGACATGAAACAGATGAAGAGTCACATAGCTCAGCTGTTCCTGGCACCTTTCCAACAGCCAATTTCGATCACATGACCTCACAAGACCCAGGCAAAATTAGCTTTTTTCTTTTTTCTGAGTATCGAGCTGGACTGTCAAACAAATAATATTTGATGAATATCTGATGTCCCTGAGAAATTTTTTAATTGGTGGGCTTTTTAATGACACAATTACTGACCTCTTAATCAGCAGCATAACGAGTCGGCGCCAGGCCCCAATGCAAGATGGTCAAAGCGGGCCGCGGCCTGCCCATCACATCAGACGTAATATAACGTCATATCAGTAGCCAATGAAAGAAGTGAAAGCGCGCAGCTTTACAACGACCAGCAACAGTGAACTACTCTGCACAGCTGACGCCTAGAAGAAATGATTGCTAGGAGACCACCGTGCTATAGAAGAGGAGTCATAACAGCAAGACCTAGATAGTGGTAGACTAGCCTACTCAACAAAATCTGGTGTTGGAGCACCATAACTGATGAAAACATTATCGGTGACAGCGCACTTTGACACAGATGAAAACATTATCGGTGACAGCTCACCCGCAAATAGACATATCCATGTCTACGCACACTTTGCACATTTTTTAACATACCATATCACGTAGACTCAGTGCTTGAGTTGAGATCTTTGATACGATAGTGATAAAGTGTATTCTGACGAAAGTGTATTCCGTATTCTGTGAGATAAAGAGGGGTCCATGCATGCAGGCCCAAACTGTTGTGGGACCCAATGCAGCTGTATTATCTGCATATATGGCAGTTTCACCGCTGCTCTTAATAACATAACATAACATTCTATTTGAGGAAATGAACGTTGAAAAGGTCACTTTCTGATGTCTGTCATGCATCAGAAACTTATTAATGCTAATTTTTGTTCAGAATGCCAAACACATCTAAATGTTTTTGAGATCTCTTTCTCAAAGGTCATTATGTGTTCCACTATTTTTTAATCACACATTTGACTCAAATATTAAAACTGTGACCTGTGACTGCCTGAGGTTATTCTTCATCGTAAATAAATGAAAAGAAAACGAATCGCTTAACCTCCCCTTGTTAGTACAAAAAGTGAGAATTATGAATGATTTTTATTTCTTTCCAAAACTTTGTTTTTCATTTCTTCATTGTGTCTCTGTTAACTGTCAATTATCAATTTGGGCACAGGCTGGTTCCTAAGCGTCAAATCTAAAAAGGCAGTTCAGAAGGCAAATTCTATTATTATTATTTTTTTTACATAATAACTTTATTATGACCTTTTTACAAATGTGTTAAGTTTTTAATACTTTAGGATGGCATATGATTTGTAGAAATATCATTAACTGCAAATATCTAATTATATTCTAAAAGATGATAACTTGTTCCAGTAAATTCAAAAACAAGGACGAAAGACAAAATTTGGCTTCATCTTAAAATTCTGTCCAACTTGAAATGAAGTACGAGAGATGCAGTTATGACAGAAAACCCATTTCCTGTCGTTGCATATGTGTTTGGTATAAAAATCATATGATATTAAGATGGACCAAAAATTTGTCCATCTTAAGACAATTTGTCCTACTTTTTTCTCTTTGGATATAGCCTACATCAACCACAAAAGCAGCATAAACCATTTTGCCTTTTTACTCTTCAATTAGGCCCAGATCTACTCACAGACTGGAAGTGGTTTCAAGTGCCCACAGGACATACTGTGCTGGAAATATTGCATAACTAGATTAGATGCTTGTGTATACATGTGTATCCCTCACCCTTGCTGTTGAAGCGGAACAGGTTGACAAATGAGCTGTATGCAGAGCGGAGCGGGGGCTCATCCTGCTCCGGTGTGAGTGGTTTGAAGTGAGTCAAGTGGGAGGGGCTAGCAGGTGAGATAACAGGCGGTTCCACACTCCAATCCGTAGAGGAAGAGGATGAGGACTTGTCATCAGCAGCCATGTCGCTGCTACTCACTGGTGAAGACGTACAAAAATGTTTGATTATTAGCTTGACTTGACCAGAATGTACCCACCCTTCCTCTGTGTCTCAATTAAGAACCAGGGTATAAAGCAGAAGCAAAAGCAACAGCAGCAGCAACAAGAACAAAAATGTAATCAAATTTGAACTGGCATAACCCTGGATTGAACACAAAATGCTATACCAATGTCTTGTCAGTGTCTTAAGAACAGCATCCTTAACAGCTTATCATGATGATTTACAAACTGATATTTACAAAAAAAAAATCATTTTTACCAGTAGTAAACCCTCTGCAAACCAGACAACACCCTGAGCACTGATTCCAACGGAAAAAGAGCACTTTGCATTGAGGATACTCAGGTTTACTAAGGGAGGTACATGACTCTCATAACGAAACATGTACAAGAAGGTGTCGTAACCAGTGCAATCAAGTTTGAGGACAATGGAAATGTTTGTGCTAGGTCACGTGTTTGAAACATATGGTTCCTCAGTTCTTGTTGCATACATATTACTTAACCTATATACATGCAAGTTTCTTCCGTTTTAATCTTGCAGACCTATAACATCATCTGAATTTGCCCTCAATGTATCCTATTCCCTGTACAATTTACTTTTTGGCATACTTATGAAAGATATCATGGTTTATGATATTGTTTTACATCCACTGTGTTTCATTTAAGCAATGGCAATTTCCACAATGGCAATTTCCTTTTAGATGCCAACTCAGATGGCTTTTATGTCAGAGTCTGATTCTGAATAAGGAACAGATATGCTGTACACGATTTATATTTAGAAATTCGCATTCAAATTAATATCTACTACCATCACCACCACTACTATTACTACTACTATCACTTCCGGCTGCTCCCATTAGGGATGTGGCAAATGCAATACATTTGCACTTACACGATCATAGTGCGCCGTGTGCATGCCAACGTCTTCCATCTCTGGGTTATCAAAAAACATCAACTCTCACTCAAGGTACAGTGGTGGCAGCGCAGTCCCTAAGACATCTTGATCCAAACAATATGAATGCCCACCATTTTCATCTCAAGGCTTAACCTTCACTGAGATTTACGGAATTTGCGATATATGTTATCTCAGCTGACGGCGCGGAAGACCGGGAGGGAAACTACTACTGTACACCAGCATCACGTTCTCCACCTCATCATGTGACCATCATAACAGGCCTGCCTACAGCTCCAGACCAATACCTCTGTCTGTTTACAAACCACAGAGAATAATTTGGAAACGCTACGGGGAAATAAAATATCCCACCGTCATCCCTTGCCATGAATATGCTCGGAGAATGTAAGGACGTTTCATATATGACCATGATAGCCAGTAATCTTTAAAAAAAAGAAAAGAAAATCTTGTCAAGACGGCAGGTTGGCAATTGGCTTGAACTACAGTAAATTACAATTACTCAGAACAATACTGTTACGAACCTTATCAGTCCATCTCATGGGCAATCTTATCCAGCAAAACAAATGCAACTATTAATTCGGGTAGTTTAGGTTAGCTGGCGACACGTAGCTTGTGTAAATCGCTAGCCAACTAATGTTAGCTCAATGGGCTAGCTAACGTAAGCTTCTTTCAACAGCTGCTCAAGTTAACTTAGTTCACTGACAGCAGCAACGTCACAAGTAAAGCTCGATGACACGAAAAATAAATTAATTACCGGCACATCTAAATTATTTACCTTTTTGCTGTTTGTCTTTGACATGACAGTATGGGCGCCTTTGACGTGCGATATCGCGCTGATGTTTTTTTTTTTTTTAATCACACGCTGATGGCTGGGTGAAAAGCCGACTCCCGAAAGCAAACAGGCCTGACTAATCGAGAGCATGATTGAATCGAACTATTGTGATCACGAGAGCAGACAGCAGTAGCAGTACTCAGATTTATCGATTTATTCACCCAGATACAGACGGCCGACAAATGAAAGGGAAGCTGAATCCTTGACCCCTACAGTGAGGGGTCTGGAGGCTCTGTTATGCTGACTCCTCACTCGTTCCTAAATTCCATCTTTGTCTCCGACGTAATTTCCCAAGCAACCGTAATCTCACACCAACCATGAAACAAGGAGTTATTGTCGTTATTCCAAAACCAGGAAAAGATGGAAAGATAGTTGACAACCTTAGGCCTATTACTCTCCGCAATAACGACTATTTGGCTCATATTTTTTGCCAGGAGAAAACAACTCCACCCCAAGTTGTTAGTGTAACCGGTTATTTTCTTGCCCGGTGCGGGATTCGATACTGGGTGTACTGCACCACAAGGCGACATCGCTAATCGCTCGGCTAAAGGGTCAGACCCGTTAGCTAGGGACTAACGTGTCTTATTAGTAGTTTACAGTCGTCACCCTCCCCGGTGAAGTAATACTTGGGGTAGTATTGGTCGAAGATCAATGACCACACCGGGTTATAGAACTCAGGTTTAATCGTGGCTCAGTAGGCAGACGTAATAACCATACATGGTAGTGGTGTAACCATAATAACAGTCCGGGTAGTACATAACACCCAGTGTAGTTCCAGTGTATATACATGGCGTTATATCACTACACCCGGAAGCGCACCCTCGCGCTCCGAAGAGACTTCTGAGGATCTGCACACTTCCGGATCCCACCGCTGCCACCAATGTATCCGGTTATTTTCTTGCCCGGTGCGGGATTCGATACGGGGTGTATTGCACCACAAGGCGACTTCACTAACCGCTCGGCTAAAGGATCAGACCTGTTGGCTAGGGACTAACGTCTCTTATTAGTAGTTTACATTAGCACAACTCAGTCTGGGTTTATGAATGAGAGCTCGATACATGATAACATATGTCTTATGCGAGATATTCTAGATTATGAATATTTTATAGAAAATAATAATAATAATCCATCCATTATCTGAACCGCTTATCCTGCTCTCAGGGATGCTGGAGCTTATTCCAGCAGTCATTGGGCAGCAGGCAAGGAGACCCCCTGGACAGGCTGCCAGGCCATCACAGGGCCGGCGGCCGGCCGGCCAACACACACACTGACAATTTAGTACGGCCGATTCCCTTGACTTATATGTCTTTGGACTGTGGGAGGAAACCGGAGCCCCCGGAGGAAACCCACGCAGAGAACATGCAAATTCCACACAGAGGACGACCCGGGATGACCCACCAAGGTTGGACTAACTCCAGGGCTTGAACCCAAGACCTTCTTGCTGTAAGGCGACCGCGCTAACCACTGCGCCACCATGCCGCCAATATACTGTAACGTGCATGGATAAGAAGACACGCTGGCCGCTGGCTCGTGAGTCTGACCCTTTAGTCTAGCGGTTAGCGATGTCTCCTGCGGTGCGGCCGATGCGGGTTCGCTTCCCGGCCGCGGCAGTTTCCGTGGTGGCGTTGTCCCCTGAATTCGCTACAACATTATATAATAATAATATTGCATTTTATCTGTGGGCGCCTTTCAGAGCACTCAAGGAAACCTTACAGAAAACATTTAGAAAAAAAAACCCAAAACAAAACAATCACCACTGTGTCAGACAGCATAAAATCAAAACAAAGCAGGGTAGACGATAAAAAGTTAATACAACAGATAAGTATAAAATCATCATTTGCACAAAACTCAATGAAACGTGGGTCAGACTGAATATGCCACTTTGAACAGGTACGTTTTAGGATGGGACTTGAACGTCGAAAGAGTCAATGTTGTGAATGTCTTGTGGGAGAGAGTTCCGTAGGATGGGGCAGAATGACTGAAGGCTCTAGACCCCAAGGTAGTCAAGTGGGCCAATGATGCAGTGAGTTTGAGAGCAGAAGAGGATCTGAGAGTGCAGGAGGGCATTGGATATGAAGGAGTTCAGAAAGATATGAAGGAGCAAGATAATGATTACATTTAATTCTTGACTTCATGAAAGCATTTGATGTGATAGAACATCCATTCATAACCCAAGCACTACAGCATCATGGGTATGGGCCAAAATTTATAGATACAAGTCACACTTTCTATAATAATAGAACTAATTCAGTTGCCTTGCCTTTCGGCACTACAAGCTGTTTTGATTTAAGATGAGGCACAATTCAAGGCTGTCCAATTAGTCCTGGTCTATTCATCTTGGCAGCAGAAATGCTAGCCATTTTGATAAAAAAATATCAGAATCTTCATGGCATCAAGATCTTTGAAAAAGAATTGATCATTAGCCAGTATGCGGATGACACAACAGTTTTTCTAAAAAATGACCTTCAAATCCCCACTGCTATACAGTTTGTGTTTTTTTTCCCAAAGCCTCTGGATTGTTTCTCAATCTTAACAAATGTGAACTGTTACCAATTTAAAACTACCAATAAAACAGTTTATAACATACCTATTAAATCAGGGGTGAAATACATCTAACCAAAAATCTAGAAGAAAGAAACTATAGACTTGATGGGGAAATTGACAAATTGTAAATCTTAATTTTATTTGGAATAACAAAACACACTATCTAAAAAAATCTTGTAGACGTGGATATTGGGGTTGACACCGACAACCGTGTACACTCCGTTCTCCCATTTGTCAGCCAACTTTCTCTTCCCTCGCTCACTCTGGTTCGCAACCAAAACACGATCCCCGACAGACAGGACAGTGCCCTTGGCGTGTCTGTTGTACTGTCGCGCCTGATGCTGCTGCTCAGCCGTGGAGTGCTTCTGAGCGATCTCCATTGCAGTCCTTAGACAGGAAAGCAGAGACTGAGCATAAGAGTCATAGTCAACAACGTGAGGATCATGCAAAACCTGCCTGAACATAACATCCACCGGCAGTCTTGGGACACGCCCATACATCAGGAAGAAAGGTGCATAACCCGTGGTCTCGTGAACAGTGGCATTGTACGCGAGCGTGAGAGAATGGATCTGCTGAGGCTACTGTTGCTTCTGCTGAAGCGGAAGGGAACGGAGCATATTCCCCATCGTGCGATTAAAACGCTCTGTCCCGCCATTACCCATAGGATGGTAGGCCGTCGTGTGGGACTTCGCTACACCCGCCAACTTGAGAAGCTCTGCAATCAGGTTGCTCTCAAAGTTTGTGCCCTGGTCAGAATGTATTCTCTCCGGAAACCCGTAAACACAGAATACATGATCCCAGAGTTTTTGGCGACCTGCTTCGCTGTCTGATTGGTGCAGGGGAACGCGTGAGCAAGCTTAGTGAAGTGGTCAGTAACCACTAAGACATCGACTGACCGTTGCTTACTGTCCTCAGCGGACCAGAAATCCATACACACGAGCTGCATCGGTGCGGAAGTTTTAATGCTCTCCAGGGGCGCGCAAGCAGCTGGCTCTGGGGTCTTCCCAAACACACATCTCCGACAGCATCTGACATATGCTCTGATATCCCTCTCCATGTCAGGCCAATAAAAACGCTGCCTTGCAAGAGAGAGAGTACGGTCCTGGCCCTGATGACCAGCGTGATCGTAGATGCCAGACAGTGCCTTGTCTTTCAGACTCAGAGGTAAAACATACTGAGACCTCCTCTGCTTGGACACTGGGTCCTTTGTCACCCTGTACAAGACACCATCATTGACTTCCAACTTCTCCCACTGTTTCAACAGCCTGAGGACCTTCTGGTCAGCACCATGCCTCTCACGTCTCGATGGCCGCTTCCGAACAGCGACAAAGGGCAACACCTTGGAGATGCAGGGGTCCTGCTCCTGACTCAACCTGAGCTCCTCGGTGGATAACATTGGCAGTGTATCCTGACCACCCGACAGATGCTGAACGTGCTGGACCAAACTGCTGTGAATACTGATGCATCAGGCCAGTCACATTTGGCTTGACAAAAAGCCCTGACCTCAGCTGCATCACAAGCAAACCCAGATCGCGCACTACTCACTGTTTGGGACTGGCAACTGAGTCTGAAAACATCCTGCACAGAGTCCCCCTCAACCCCGTCGGCTTCCTGAACGAGGGCCGGGTAGGGCTCCCTAAGTAGCCTCTGACTGATGGGCTTTGAAAAAGGGTCGCGACTCAAGGCATCCGCCACCACGTTTTTCTTCCCTGGCAGGTGTTTGAGATCGAAAGTGTAAGACGCCAACTTAGACACCCAGCGGATCTCACACGCGTCAAGCTTCGGCTTCGTTAGGAGATAAGTCAGCGGATTATTATCTGTCCAAACGGTGAAGCTTTGACCCTTCAGCCAGTGGCTGAACTTTTCACAAACACTCCACTTCAGCGCCATGAACTCCAGTCTATGAGCTGGATACTTCCGCTGTGAGGCACTGAGGGACTTGCTTGCAAAACCAACAGGTCTGGCCTTGGACTCTCCTCGGGGCACTTGAGACAGCACCGCGCCGAGTCCGTCCAAAGACGCATCGACCGACAAAATGAAAGGCACCTCAAAGTCTGGATGGGCAAGCACCACACACTCCAGTAACATCGTCTTCAACAGATCAAATGCTTCCCCACATTCCACCGTCCAGTCTGCGGAGGTAAGCTTACAGAAGCTGCCATGGGGCTTCTTATCCTTAGCCGACCTCCCCCTCCTCTTTTGTCCAGCTGTAAGGGCGAACAGGGGCTTAGCCACGGAGGAGCAGTTCGGGAGGAAATGCTGGTAGTAAAATACCATACCAAGGAAAGATTTGATCCTACGAACAGAAGGCGTGCACCCATCACCTTCCATGAGATCCTGCACTGTCATGTTGGAGATGACCTCTACTTTGGAGGGATCGACAGACACACCTCCGCCATCAACCACGTGGCCCAAAAACCGCACCCGCTTCTGCAGCAGATGACACTTTTTCGGAGCCAGTTTCAAGTTTTTCTCCCTCAACCTCTGAAACACAGTGCGGAGCCTCGACAGAGCCTCAACCTCTGACGGCGCGAAGACAAGAAGATCATCAAGATAGCACAAAAGCTTCGTGAAGTTCAGATCCCCAAAGATCCCAATCATCATTCTCATGAAGGCTGCAGGGCTATTACAAAGGCCCTGTGGCATGCGATTGTATTCATGCAGCCCAAGGGGAGTCGTGAAAGCAGTGTATTTCTTGTCATCTTCATGCATTGGGATGTTGAAGAAGCCAGAGGTGAGGTCCATCGTACTAAAGAGGCAGTTACCACCCAGCGCGGCAAGGCAGTCTGACTGGTGTGGTAAGGGATGAGCGTCTTTCAAGGTCCGAGCATTCAGCCATCTGAAATCAGTGCAGATCCGAAGCCCGCCATTCTTCTTCCACACCATAACCAGCGGTGAAGCATATGCGCTCGAGGACTTCCGGATAATCCCTTTCTCCTCCATATCAGTGAGAACCTGTCTCAACTTCTGATAGTGGGCTGGGGGAACCCTCCTGTAGGGCAAGCGAAAGGGGCGCTCATCCACCAGATGGATGCGATGTGTGTATCCTGTGACCTCGCCACAGTCCAGAGAGTCCCTGGAGAAGATGTCATGGTACTCGGTGAGCAGCTGAGTGAGCTGGGACTTGCATGCCTCACTAACCTGACAGGAGCTGAGGTCAATGTCACTGAGTCCGAGCTCTGACAAACTCCTAGCCGGCTGGACAGGGGGACAGGCACTACCTGTGGCGTTGGACTCATGCCTCCCCGCAACTGATTGCAGTCCCTGGAAAACATTAAAGTCCTCAATCGCCAAGCATGGAAACACATCAGCCAACTTGCAGTTCCTTTTCAGCATGATGGCTTTGTCAGATGGATTGACAACAGTCATGGGTACCCACCTATCACCCCAGAGCGGTGTGACAAGTCGACCTACGAGGACACCGCGTGGCATGGCCTTGGAGTCTGTCGGCTCCACAACAACAGTGCTTCCAGCTGACATAGGCACCTTAGCAGGAAGTCTGCCCCAGACTAAGTGCTCGTGCCTCGGTAAGAGTGTCACGGCCTGGGTGAGCTTAACAATACCTATCTTCTCAGGAACAGCACCACCCCTCCAGCGCTCTACATTCGTGAACATGGACAGGAACTGTTCAACGTCAGGACTAGACGGATGTTCCTGTCTGGACGCGATGTCCCAGTACTCAGTACCACTCTTGAGTACATGGGCCACATGTTTAATGACGTTTGTGCCGACTATCAGATCATCATGCTGACCGGGCACGACCAGAGTGGGTATGACAAAGGAAACACCATAAAGCTGCATGTTGAGGTCATAAAAACCATCAGGCCTAGTCTCCAGACCACCGCAGCCAATCAAGACAATGTTCTCTTCAGGCTGCTGCTTCTCAGGTAAAACACCCCCAGAGCGGAGCTTCTCTACTGCATTTTCACTGATACTGCATGACATAGAGCCAGTATCCAACATGCCATTAAGCTGCACACTCTGGTTGACAAGAACAGGAGCATAGAACAAGTCACTGAAAGCCTGAATCCTCTGTGTCGCCTGAATGACCATACGCGAACCCTGAGGTGCTTTGGCACACTTGTCATCATACCATTTAGCCAAGTCGGAGACATCAGTGAGGGATACATCTACATTACCCACACCATCCCTCTCTAGGTGTGGGTTTAGTAGTTTAACGGACGAGACTGACAACCAGCTCTTCCACCAGGCTGAGAACGGAGCTGGTTGGGCGGCTGAGGGTGAGGACAGTCCCTCTTCCAATGACCAGGAGACAAACAGTTTATACATCGGTTCTCCCGGCTGCAGTGGGAAAATGTGGAGTGATCCGGAGACTTACAAACCCTGCACAACCGCTGCGGTGCGTCTGGCACCCACCCTGCGGCCTTGAACTTAAAAACATTGGCAAGAGACTGATCTGGACAGTGTTTGATAAACATCATGCTTACCTCGTGGCTTGGCTCTTCAATACTACGGCCCTTCCACTTCAAGCATTCGTCAGCCACCTCCACTGTCTTATTAAGCCTAATCCAATACTCCACAGCGTCCTCACCTGGCTTGGGCAGCGTACTGTAAAAGTCCGCCAGGGGCATGCTCGAGTATGTGAGGTCACTAAAGTGTTGCTTCAGTACATCAAAAATAATGTGGGGGTTCGCTATGTGGTCGACAGATGTGTTGCGCAGCTTTATCCTCACCACGTCCCCTGCTTTCCCCATAAGCTTAGCTAGAATCTCATGTGACTGCTCACTAACTGGAATGGCTCGCTTCCTCAAATACAAAGTCATAAGGCTCTCCCACTCATGAACTGTAAACTTATCAGAGCTATCGCCCCTGAAAATAGGAGGCTCCCTAGCGTCTGTCTGCATTACTACTCTAACACTAGGCACTGTCTCCGAACACTGTTCAGCAGACCTAGCACTGTCTGTGTGTGTGTTTCTAAGCATTTGTGTTTCCTGCAGCTTAGCAGTGATTGACTCTCCTATCTTCTCTGCTAACTGAGTAATGAGCATGGCTAACTCACCCACTGGCTGCTCGCTGTTACCCAGCACAGCCCCTTTGCTGATACCTGGCCTGGCCCGTTCTACGTAGCGTGTGGAGGTGAACTGAGGAGTGCCAAATGTGGTCGGGTCTCTAGGTCCTGGTGCTCTGGTGTCTGGTTCCTCGCCCTCTAAGAGCTGCCCGAAACTCCTACCTACACCTAGCCGTAAACCCCCACCCACATCTAACTGGTACCCCCTCTCCATAGCACACTGGCGATCCAAAAGATCCTGATCAGCAATGTTACCCCCACCTACGTACGAACCACCCTCTGCCATGTTCCTACCTCTAACACTCAGATAAAATAAAAAATAAAATAAAAAAGTGAAAAGCTCAATTCATTTAAATAATTGAATTTAGAAAGCAAAGATATTGAAACAATCACATACAATCAACAAATTCACTAATAGATTAATCACATATGCACATATCTAGTAGTTTACATCAATAGATTATTCACACGAGTCCTTCAATCACATCAACATTAACTTTTTCCTTTTTTTTTTTCGTGTGTTTTTCTTCCTTCAGTATATACAAATGTCCTGTTCACAAGCCCAGTCCATGGTAACCACAGCTATGACTGTCCAGTGTCCACACAGCTCAACTCCAGTCCACTGTAACATGAGCGTACAGTCTATAGAAATACCTGAGGACGTCTGGGGCTTGATGACGACAGCAGCCTCCCGCGGCGAGCAACTGATGTCACTCTCAGGATCCAGGAGGGTCACGGCACCAATGTAACGGGGGCAGTCCTATGCTGTTCTATGCTGGTCAGCCTGCTGCACGCCCGTCAGTCTCATCATTAGCTCTGCGTTGTGTTCTAGTTGGGTGGGGCCCCAGGTGTTGTGGGGGGCCCTCAGCCTCTCATCATCATCATCATGATCAAGGAAGGAGGGGGGACACACAGGACTCTATTTGGCCCACCTTGCCATTTATTTTGGTTTCAAACCCTTCGACAAACGTCCAGTCCTCCAGCGGGAGCGGTGTTTCTTACGGACGTGGGGGTCGAAGTTCAACCACTGCCCGGACTTCACTCGTGTGCGTTAGAAGGAGAAACCGTCCACGGGACTCCGATGTAAGAAAGGATAAACAAGTATTTTATCCCACAGCTTGCAGTATCTTCTTACAGGGATACTCAAGGTTACGTTCTCCTCAACCAGCAAAACTGTCCGACGGTAAGAAATACGCGTGGCTCGGCTCGATCGCTGCTTGATACTCCCCCCACAAAACAAAATGGCCTCTCCCGCGTTCCCTCTTCCGTGTACCCACAAGACCTCTCTCTTAAAGCGACAGTACACGTATATGACGGTCGTTGTAAAACATACATAAAAGTAAATAATGACATAAAATAAAATGTAGTAAACACAAATAACAGCACACAGACAGGATTTGGTGATATTTCATACTCAAACAAAATAAAATAAAAACATTAATTTTAACCTGGTTACAAATGTATGAACGGAACCATAAAATTGAAATGGCTTAAATCCTATTTAAAATCCTCAGATAGCTTATGGCACATTTTTCCTGACAATTTATTCAATGCTATTGGAGGTTTAGATTTTCTTTTGAAATGTGATTATAACATCAAGAAGTTGCCTATTAGGTTATCTCATCAGCAAGTCCTCTTATATTGGCAAATGTTGTACACATAATTTTACTCTTCATTCCACACAACTGTGGAACAACAGATGCATTCTTTACAAAAATAAATCCCTGTTCTACAAAGAATGGACGGACAGCAGTATCTGGTCTGTTTTAGATCTCTTAGATACAAATGGACACTTGTTAGCATATAATGATTTTTGTGTTAGATTAGATTTTTTTCTGTCATCCTAAACAGTTTGCCAGCCTTACTAATGCTATACCAAAAGCATTCTTACTTTTGGCCAAAGGAGTAGTCCTATACATACCAATTCAATAGCAACATTGCTAAATCTGTACATTGGAGAATTCCAATTCCTTGATACAAAAAAGTAACAACAGTCTGATCAGACAGACGTTGTGCAATGACTTATACCCAAACCAATTCAATAGAGTACTTGATTACAGAGAGATGGACCCTGCAAAAGTGCTAAGATTAAAAACGGATTTCTTACATTATCCCCTACTACCCGAAGCTAAGGAAATCCATTTTAAATTAATTAATGATATTTATCCCCCCAATTAATTTCTTAGATTAAGATTCAATTTTGAAAAAAATGTCTGTTCATTCTGCAATTCAGATGTTGAAACCACGGAGCATATTTTCTATGCATGTTGTCACTCCCAATTATTTTGGAAACAAATGGAAGAATGGTTTAAACAAAATAATGTAGCTACCTGTTGAACTCAAATCACATGTGGATGTAATGTATGGACTGGTGATGAAAGAGAAAAGAGAAAATCTGCTGATTAACACAATTCTCAGAATGGCAAAACATTACATACACAAATCTAAATTTATGAAAACCCCACCCATTTTCAATGCTTTTACAATGAATGTAGACGGCATTGTAAGTACTTGAAATGTATGAATTTAAAATCTGCAAAAGAACTGCTGAAATGTGCACAATCTTACAAATTAATAGACTCTGAATGTATCAACCTTTAATTCATATTGAAGACTAAATTATGTGAATTTATCATCTTAGCTTAATTGTTTATGTGGTATTGTTTGATTTATATATTTTAATTCACTTTTGTTTTTAAGAATTTTGATTGTGAATGTTTTTTCTCTTCGTTTGTTTGTTTATTTTGTCTTACTCAGACACATGCCAAAATGTTTTACACCATGGTTGACTTGCGTTGTTTGTAAAAAATATTGTTCAATAAAAAGCAAAAAAACAAAAAACAAAAAACAAAAAACAAGACCTTCGTTTCCCAAGCTTCCATCATCACCCCCAGTGGCAGTAATGTACCATAAAGTTGGATGCCAACCACGTTTAAAGTAAAAGAAGAAGATGGATGAGGTCTGTGAATGGCTTTCAGTTGGCAGTACACGCCCCCTAACATTTGAACGGAAGTGGCGGTTGTGTTTTCTTTCGTGTGTGGAGCCGGCGATGACCTCGCAACGTCCGATTGATTCGTGTGCTTCTTGGCTATATCAAACAGTTTCATTCGTTTCGTGCGGATCGGTCATATTAGGGTCAACGCCATAACGTTATAGTCGAGCTTGTTTAGCGGGTTAATTTAACGATAGCGTTCGGCTAACCTTTTAGCTAGCAGCTTGGGTTTCTGTTTTTTTTTTGACTGTTACCGATACGAAATTGTCATCTCACATTTCAGGTTGTATAAAGTTTACTATAACTTCATTATGACAATGTTGACAAAAAGCCTAACTAAGCTAGCCTAGTTAGTACATAGCTCACTTGGGGCACCCAGACGCGCCCCACACATTGACGACAGTAACGGCTACAGGGTTTCAGCGGGTCCTAATTTTTTTGAATTAAATTCAGTTATTTGAATTCTAGGCCAAAAAGGGTCTTAAATGCGGTTTTAATAGGTCTTAAAATTGGCTGGATGATGAAGTTCCTTCTGTAAAGTTGCAATAACGTAAATATGCAAATAACCGATAGTTTAGTTTAAATTTTTCTTGTTTGGAGGACGGAGCCACCATCTTTGCAGCCCAGTCAGAATTTATTCCAGCGCGAGCGAGAATTTTCTGTAGCACGCAGCTAGCATGCCATGGTATATAGGCCACTTGTCACAGAAAATTGAATCAGTTCATCCGGACACAGCGCTTATTGAGAGAAACGTTTCATCAGTCTCCAGTCTCAACTGACTGCAGGTATCCTCACCCTTATAAACAATACAGTGGCATACCGACCGAACACAACGATCGGTTTCGTATGCAAATTACCGTAACATTAACTAGAGTTACCATGGCCATGAGTACTATTCACAGGATTTGGGAATAGTTACAGTCACTGCATTGTATGATGGCGAGATGTACTCTTAGCCCTCCCCCTCGGTTCAGGGATGGTCGTTCCCTCTTCACATAAATGACCTCGTCGACTCCCCGTTCAAACAAGTGTTCCTCCCTATCAAGGATGCGCACATCCTTATCCTTGAAAGAGTGGCCACTGGCCTGTAGATGGGTGTAGACCGCAGAGTCCTGGCCTTCTGTGTTGTGCCATCCTCTTGGCCAGCTTCTGTTTATTTTCCCTGATGTACAAGTCACGGCAATCCTCCCGGCACTTAACAGCATAAACTATATTGCTCGGTTTGTACCGGGGCACCTGATCCTTGGGGTGGACCAGTTTCTGTCTCAGCATGTTTTGGAGTTTGAAAGCAACAGAGACGCAATGTTTTGAAAATAAGCATCTCAACTGTTCCAACACTCCCGCCACATACAGAATCACAACTGGTTTATTCTTAGGCAGCTGTGTTGCTTATTCTCTCTTTGATCGGCTGGTGCACTGTTTGGGTGTCTTCCTGGCTTTGACAAACACCCAATTAGGATAACCACGCTTAACCAGGGCCTGTTCAATGTGGGATTTCTCCCCTTCCCAGGCCGCCGTGTTGGTGGGGACATTGTCAGCTCGGTGGTACAGCATCCTGATTGACTCCTAGTTTGTGCTCCAGTGGATGATGAGAGTCAAACCTTAAGTACTTATCAGTATGTGTTGGTTTATGGTAAACATCAACAATCAAATGTCAACAAATGTCCCCCATCACCAATTGCAATTTCACAGTCTATTACTACTACTATTACTACTACTACTACTTTCGGCTGCTCCCGTTAGGGGTCACCACAGCGGATAATCCGTTTTCATTTCTTCCTGTCTTCTGCATCTTCCTCTGTCATACCAGCCACCTGCATGTCTTCCCTCACCACATCCATAAACCTCCTCTTTGGCCTTCCTCTTTTCCTCTCCCCTGGCAGCTCCATATTCAGCATCCTTCTCCCAATATACCCAGCATCTCTCCTCCACACATGTCCAAACCATCTCAATCTTGCCTCTCTTGCTTTGTCTCCAAACCACCCAACTTGAGCTGTCTCTCTAATATAATCATTCCTAATCCTGTCCTTCTTCGTCACTCCCAGTGAAAATCTTAGCATCTTCAACTCTGCCACCTCCAACTCCGCCTCCCGTCTTTTCGTCAGTGCCACTGTCTCCAAACCATATAACATAGCTGGTCTCACAACCATCTTGTAAACCTTCCCTTTGACGCTTGCTGGTACCCTTCTGTCACCCTTCTAGACTGTGCAATTTCACAGTCCGAGAGGGCCTAATCTGTCATTTTTAACATACTCCCTGGTGAACTTGATGTGGCTCGCCACAGAGTTGATGTGGTCAGTGAAATGTGGTGCGTCCTGAGATGTAACTTTAACCCAGGCGTTGTCCACAAATTTGAACCAATGGCTAGGTGGTGTCCATGAATAGGACATCAGAGCCCTCTTTTCCACTTCCTCCATGTGTACAGGTTGACCATACCTGAACCGAGGGGGGCTTAAGAGTATGTCTGTCGCCATCTTACAATGCTGTGATTTCGACTGTTCCCCAATCCTCTGTGAATAGTGCATATTGCCATTGTAACTCTAGTTGTTACAGCAATTTGCATATGAAACCGATCATAGTTTTTGGCTATTATTCCTCTTTATTGTTTGTAAGGGTGGGGATACCTGCAGTCAGTTGAAACCAAAGATGTCACTTAGATGAGTGATGAAACGTTGCTGTTAATAAACGTTGTGTCTAGCTGAACTGATTCAACTTTCTGTGATTTCCTTGCCTGGATGATTGAGCAGGCATAAAGACATATAGGCCACTTGATTTCTGTGATGGGTAATACAAGGAAGTGTAACTTAAAAAGAGACCAAGATGGAGAACAGCAGGTTGAAGCCATTTGAGGGAAATCAGTGTGAAGCCTTCTGCATTTGCATGGGAATGCTCAAATTAGGCACATTGGTAATACATTATCTCATAAAACAATCATACTATATTATATACATTACAATTATATTACATTGTAATGATTGTTAAGTAATTCTAGGACCTATTTTCATAATACTGATTTTCTTCCTATTCATACTTTTGCCATTATGGCTATGAAATAGGTATTACATTACATTTTAAGTGGTATTAACAAGGTCTTAAAAAGTCTTAAATTTAACTTGTTGAAACCTGCAGAAACCCTGTGGCTAAATAAGCGCTAGTCAACTAGCTTGACATGGTTTAATATAAGAGGAGTTTAGAGGAAAGGTTTAGAGTAAGTTAGGACAGTAAACTCTTGAATACTCATTGTTTTCATTAACTTTAGCGTCAGTTTTGATCAGCTCACCTACGCTGTTATTCTTCTTCTTCCAGAAGACCATGTTGAAGGAGCGGAAAATGACTCCTTCAAAAGCATCTAAGCAAACTTTTGCTGTGGTGTCAAAGATCAAGAATAAGATGCTCAGTGAGTGCGTCTTTCAGTTGGATATGATGGGGATAGAAATATGAACATAAATCTTTAATTAACACGTTTCTCCTCATTGGTGTGAACGGTTCAGTTTTATTTTTTCACATCTTTTGGCAACAGAAAGTGGAAACAGTTTTTGTATCATTAATTAATTAATTGCATCTAATATGAACAATAGATGGATAATGGATGGATGGATGAACAATGGAATACTACGCTTGGCTTTGGCTTTTACTATTGTGCCCTTACTTAAACACCATTACTCTTGGTGTCTTCTGTTGTGCCATCCTATAATGCCAGTTGGTAATGCTTGAAACTTTCTGCTAATTGCTGACTGTCTTGTAAGTCACTTTGGATAAAATATGTGCCATATTACTAAATGTATATGTAATTAACTCGTGCTGATTTTTTTTTACGCCCACACCAGACACCTCCTCCTTCTTCAAGATGAATTTGAAGAGTAACAACAGGGATTTAGCTTTCGCCCTGCAAGTCGAGAAGGAGAAGAACAGGCAGCTGGTGATGGAGAAAGTGTACCTACAGAAAGAAGTGGAGGCCATGCTTTTTGAGCGAGCCATTTGGAGACACAAACATGAAAAACTGGTAAGTCTGCCCCCATGCAAATAGCTGTGCACATGTATTCTTCTGATGAATTTTGAGATGAAATGAACTTTATCTATAGGCAGCAGTAGACTTAAGTTGTGCACAGGATTCACTGGATTCATAAACAAATGCAAAGATGACATTATGCACAGGATTACTGTACAAACATCAGAAACCCTGAATGAATGGCAACATCTGTGCTAAGCTGAAAGCATGGACCACTGCTTTCAACTCAGGGGATATGGATGCTTACAGAAAGTCCAGATACAACCTTAGGGAGGTCAAAGGTAGTACAGAGACAAATTTAGAGTCCCACTGTCAGGGCTCCCACCTGGGACCTATGTAGAGAGGACTACAGACAATCAGAGACTACAAGGGAAAAGCCAGCTGTACTCCACATTTGTTAGCCTCACTCCCAGATGAGCTTAACACCTTCTGTGCTCGCTTTGAGGCCGTGAACATCAAGCCTAATGTGGAGACACCTGCAGCACTGGAGGACACTGTGCCATCACTGACTATGGCCAAGGTGCGGGAAACCTTCGTGAAGGTTAGCGTCCACAAAGCACCTGGCTCGGATGGCATTCCAGGGCAGGTTCTCGGAAGCCTGTGCTGACCAGCTGGCCCGCCTGTTCACAGACATATTCAATATTTCTATGGCCCAGTCTATGGATGCTCTAATACCAATATCAATATCGTAACTCGTAAAACTGATCCAATACAACCTCACCCAATACCTGAGTAGATAATTCCAGTGGAAATTGTGAAAAGTGAGCGATACCTTTTTTTTTTGCCATTTGTATGGGAAGAGAAGGAGCTGTAGCCAGTAGACAATGCAGAGTGATGGCAGAGAAGCAGATGAACACATGGATGTGTCATTTGTCCAAATGCAGCGAGAAATCAAAAGGTTAAAAGCATGTGTAACTTGGATGAGTATAGACAACCCAGGCATGGATGCGATGCATTACATGGGTGGGGCTTTTTTTTGTTTTTTTGTTACCTGCTATACCAACTGCATCTGTGTTGTGTGTGGTTGCATGCCCGCCGTGTTTTGTGCTTCAGATAAAAACTACATAGAACTATGTTAACAAAAAAACCAAAAGAACAAGTACAATCTGTTTAAAAATGACTGAAATAAATACCTCATTGTACCAGGGGCAATGTGACACAGCAATGCAACCTTGTTTTTTTTTTTAATTGCACATTAAAATAAATCAGTCAATGTATGTCCATGATCCTGTAGATAAAACAATCTAGTTAATTCAGTACCAGTTAATATAGCCTACGCTTCCAAAGCCTGCATAACCAACTGCCTTATCACTTGGCAAAACTCTATATGTATGCAGTGAAGCAGAAAACATGGCTGACATGCAAGTACACACAATACCTGGTGTAGCAGGTTAACTAGCTGCTTCGCCCCACCCATGTGATGAGCTGTGTCCATGCCTGGCACTAATATATGATAATATATCATTTCAGTTGTTCTGCTACAGTTGTATGTTGTACTGAAATCCACTGAATGTGTTACAGGTTACGTTTAAGTGAAATGTGTGGCAGTGCCATGTTTGTTCAGGAGAACACAAAGTTGAATGTTAAAATGGCAGCAACAGCATCATGTATATTTAATTCGTTACAGTCAAAAGTAGGGGTGGGAATCACAGAGTAACTCACGATACGATACTATAACGATACATTGCCCACGATAACAATAGTATCACGATACAGCGATTATGCGATACTCAATACATTACAAGACAATCATCTACAATACATCACAATATCTGTGTAACTGAAGGAGAAAAGATGCAAAAAGCAGGAATTATTCATTCACTGCATTGTGGTGTCAGTTTCACAGAATTTGACAACTAAAATGTGTACAACAATGTACAACAAAGTGCATAGGGTCTTAGCTGGGTGCCTCTTTAAAACACACACACACACACACACACACACACTGACTGCAACTTGTCCATGTCCTCGTGTGCCATCATTCCAATGGAAAATAGCCATAAACTGGTAAAAGGTCTAACTGCCAGAAAGCAGAACAGTTCTGGGGTAAAATTTTTAAAGGGGGATACAACTGTGCTTCACTAAAATATTTTCAATGTGTGTAAATTAAAAAGAAAAAAATACATTAATGCAAAAATACATTTCTCTCTCAAAAAAATAATACACACCTTTGCTCTCATCTCTGCATACAACGCTGGAATAGCTTTTTCAGTGAAATATTTTTGACTTAGTATGTCATATCTTGGTTCCAGTGTTTGAAGCATTCTGTGAAAACCTTCATTTTCGACTACACTGTATGGCCAAAGGCCAAGTCAAGTCAAGTCAATTTTATTTTGTCCTTTGCCTTGCAGGGGCTTTACAGCAACAACATCCTGCCCTTAAACCCTTACATCAGATAAGAAACAACCCCCTAAAAAAAACCTTTAACAGGGAGAAAAAATAAGGAAGAAACCTCAGCGAGAGCAACAGAGGAGGGATCTCTCTCCCAAGATGGACAACGTTTAATGGATGTCCTTGCAAATAAACCCAGCGATAGACTTAGTCATACTGGTAGCCCTCGGGGATGAAAAAGGAAGCTTTGCTTTAAACATCATATTTATAGTAGGCTGACTTCCAGTTGTGGTCACGTTAGCCATTTTCTCCACGACAAGATCAGGATGATGACGAACAAGGTGGCTATGCATGTTCGTGGTGTTGCCCATTGTATTGGTATTACTTCTGGATGTCAAGTTAAGCCCCTGAAGAGCTATAGACACAGTAACTTCAGTCTGACACGAATGACAGGAGATGTAATCCAGTTTAAAAACGTTTTACTGAAAAAAAGGTTTTATTACATCGTGTCACACAGTAGAAAAACTTTATGCTCACGTGCCTAATGCAGCTGCTGTGCCTAACGCAGCTTTCTCTCTGAATTAATCACTGAACATGACGTCACACGCTATTAAAGGGAACGTCCTCACATTTTGGCTCTTACATATCCGGCCCCTAAGCAGGAAGATTGAACATTAACAAACAAACTCAAAAATAAGAGCCATCAGACTTAAACAATTATCAGACTCAACTCAAATGTAAAGAGTTATCAGCTATCAAGAGACTGCAATTAACTATTTTAAAATCCCGTTTTATTTCTTCACATTTTTCTTCATCATGTGGTCTTCTTGTGTTCACACTCCTTCTTGCAGCAAGCACAGTTTATTTACAAGTCTCTCCAGGGTGCTGGTTTTGGTCTGCAGCTTCACTCTGTACTATTCCACTGGAGTCAGGTATGGTTTGGATTATTCTTCCCATTATCCATGTGTTTCATGGGGATAAACTGTCAACTATTAACACCATGTCTCCAGGCTTGAAGCTTCTCTTCAGTCTTGACCACTTCTGGCGCTCCTGGAGAAGAGGCAAGTATTCACAAATCCACCTGGTCCAGAATAAATCTGCAGGTATTGGACTTGCCTCCACCGTCTTCTAGCATACTGATCATCCTTGCTGAAGGTTCCTGGTGGCATGTTGCGCTGTACTTTCATCAGGAGCAAATAGTTGGGTGTTAAAGGCTCTATATCATATGGATCATCTGACGGGCTTGTGATCGGTAGGTGATTAATTATGCTTTCAACCTCACACACGAGAGTCTGAAGACTATTGTCTGTGAGAGTCTGTTCTTTCATAAGGGTGCTAAGGATCCTGTGTACAGTACGGATTTGTCGCTCCCAAATCCCTCCTTGATGGGAAGCGGCTGGGCTATTGAAAATCCATTTAATGCCCTTCTTCTACATAGCCTTTTCAATGTGTGTCTGGTTCAGATTTCCAATAGCCTCTCACAACTCCTTTTCTGCATCCACTAAATTTGTGCCATTATCAGAGCGCATGATGGTGACCTGGCCTCTTCTGCTTATGAAACGGCGCAAGGCATTGATACATGAGCTGGTGTCAAGACTGTCCGCTATCTCTATATGCACTGCCCCGATGGTGAGACAGGTAAATATTACACCATACCTTTGAAAGTTCCCCGGCCCCATTTAACATCAAAGGATCCAAAGTAATCGATGCCTACATTGGTGAAAGGTGGCTTATCCGATAAAAGACGATCTTCTGGCAAATTTGCCATTTTTGTTCCCCCACTCGGTCCCGCAGTCTCCTACAGACGGTGCATTCTGATATAAGCTTCCTGAGGTTGCTTGAGGAAAATTTCTGTGTTAACTGCGACAACATATAGCTGCACCCAATTTTTTAATGAACATCATGCAAGATGAGAGTAGCAACTCTTGAGTGTTTAGAGAGAATTGCTGGATGTTTTGCATCCTCTGACATGGCAGATCTGTCCAGTCGTCCTCCAACTCTCAAGGTGCCATCTTGCAATGTGGGATCACATTTATGTAGCTATTTCTCTTGACAGACTGATTACTGTGGAGAGCCTTCATTTCTTCAGCAAACCATTTATATTGACTGTACTGGATGATTTCTGTTTCTGCAGCCATTAGCTGTTCCAAGAGAAGAGTTTTCTTTTCCATGTCAGATTTGTACCCTTCCATATGATGTATAAGTACTCTGTCTCACTGGATCTTTTTCTGACTGACTGACTTGAGCGTAGTAACTCTTTTCTTTTGTCCTTCAGGTGGATCAGTGTTCCTTTGGCTCTCAAAATCCATGCAACTGCTCTTTTTAGTCGGTCCCAATTGGAGTAGTACTGAAGCAATTTGTTCACAGGGTCAGACCTTTCTGTAGCTGTGATGGTATTTACTGTGATGTTCTTGACCTCTGGATCATTTTGCAGATTTTGAGTCACATTATCTGGTCTCTTTGGCCATTCACTGTCTGGCTGTAACAGAAACTGTGGTCCATTTATCCACATTTCACCTTGCATCAGGCTCTGAACTTTCATACCTCTGGTGGCCTGATCAGCAGGATTCTGTGATGTTCTGATGTACCTCCACTGTACTGGTTTAGTAGCCTCTCGTATGAGAGTAATCCTGTTTGCTACAAAGGTATTGAAGTGAGCTGTCTCACTATCGATGTATCTGATCACTGTTGTACTGTCAGTCCAGAAAATAGACTGCTGAAGTGGGATTTGCATTTCTTCTCACAGCATCCTGTCCACCTTTACAGCGACAACTGCTGCAGTTAACTCAAGTCTTGGAATAGTGACCTTTTTAAGTGGGGCCGCTCTAGACTTCCCCATCCCAAAGGAACAATGGCTTCTGCCTTGCTCATTCATCAGTGCAAGGTAAGATTCTGTGTCATAAGCGTTCTCACTTGCATCAGAAAATGATGCAGCCGTGCTTGTACTGTGTGTCCAAATCCCATAGGCTTAATGCATCTGTTTATGCTGAAGTTCGATAGGTGAGTAAAATCTTCCTGCCACTTATACCATTGATCGGCTTGCCAGCCCCTGACTTCTTCCTCCCATCTTTGCCTTTCCTTGCACAGGTCCCTCAAAAGAAGCTTGGCAGGAAGTACAACTGGTGCCAGGAAGCCAAGAGGGTTGTATATGTAGTTTATGACAGAAAGGATACCTCTTCTAGTCATTGGCTTGTTCTACAGCTTGATACTATAGGCGAATGTATCAGCTTCTGTGTGCACCATTGTACACCAAGGGCTCGTTCAGTGGGTAGAGCATCTTGAGTGAGATCAAGGTCTTTTAGCTCGCCGGCTCAGTGCTCGGCAGGGATGGATGACAAGACTTTGCTGCTGTTGCTCACCCATTTTGTGAGGTTAAAACTTCCCTCTGCACACAAGTCTCGAAGGTTCTTCACCATGTCTACTGCTTCTTCTTCCATAGACTTTAAACAGTCGGCTACGTAGAAATTGCACTGAACGGTTTCAACAGCTTCTGGAGTTGCAGTGTCTTTTCTGTCTTTGCCGTTCTCCGTAAAGCATAAGAAGCAACACTAGGAGATGAAGTCACTACAAAAAGGTGCACTACCATCAGGTACTCCTTTATCGGTGCACTTAGGTTGCTGTCTGGCCACCACAGAAATCGCAATAGGTTGGCGTCTGCGTCTAGAACTCTCACCTGATAGAGCATTGATTCAGTGTCTGCCATCATCGCTATTGGATCTTCCCGAAACCTCAGTAAATACCAATAAGCATATTGGCGAGGTCAGGTCCCTGCAGTAATTGACCATTCAATGACACATCCTGATATGAAGCTGTGCAGTCAAAGACTACGCAGATTTTCTTTTTCTTCGGGTGGTATACTCCATGATGTGGGACGTACCAGACCCTGTTGTCATTGGGGTCAAGCTGTTCTTGAGGAACTTCAATAGTGTAGCCTTTATCAAATAGGATCTTCATGAAGGCCTTGTAGTCATCAAGAAACAGTTCATTCTTTCTCAGATTTAGTTTTCTCTTCAGACTACCAGCTCGCTGTTCTGCCACACAGCAGTTGTTTGACATCTGAGCTGCTTTATATCTCAGCGGAAGCCACACACAGTAATGCCCATCCACGGACCTTGTTGTCTTTTGTACTGACAGCATAAACTGTTTGTCTTCCTTAGACATCTCTTCCTTGTCTTCATAATGATGCTTCGGAAAGTCTGTGTTGTACTGCTGGACTGGTAGCTGTTCTATCTCCTCCACTGAGATTCAGTTGAAACTGTAATGAATTGTCTTATCCATGGAATTTATGCTTTCATTCTTTACAGGTCTGCACTCCATCGAGCCCAGAATGGTCTTCACGGCGTAGGGCCTGTCATCCTGACTACTGATTATGTGCCATGGCTCCATTGCCTTTGAGTTGTTGGCGCCTATGAGAAAGGGCCACATCAGTGTCAATGTGTGGTAAACTTCACTCAGATATGGCCACTTTTGCAGATGTTGTTGACTGGGGATGTTTTCTCTCTGTACAGGGATGTTGCTGTGTGTGAAGACTTGGTAACTGAATGTACTTCGTGTCCTATAGATCACACACTTCCAGGTCTGAGAGCATATAGCTGCTAATCAGCTTCTGTCCACCAGGTTCCTCTTGCCCCATTGTGCTTAGTAAGATCTGAGTCGGCTTTCCTTTCATATTCAGTTTCTTTCGGAGCTCCTCTGAACAGAAAGTGGCTGTACTTTCAGGGTTCAGAAAAGCATACATCTCTATAGGCCTCCCACCCTTAAGGGATCTCACTTTCACTGGCACAATTGATAATGTACACTCTATCTCTCTGGCCCCAGTGTAGCCATCTATTTCTTGTGCAAAAGGCTTCTGAGTACCTGTGACCTTTTCTTTAGAGTGCTGTCAACATTTGTTGACACGGGCGTATTCTTATTGGCTTCTTTCTCCTCATGAAGAATGTCTGGGTGTCTCTGTGAGCACTGTTTGCACACCATTCTCTGCTTGTCTTCTTGCATGTTTTGCCAAAAATGGCCTTGTGTTAAACACCTAAAACATAGCCCCTTTGTATTTAGGACTTCAATATGCTCCTTGTGTGCTAGCTCTGTAAAGTTGAAGCAAGACTCCAACGTGTGATTGTTTTGACAGAAAAGACGGTGTTTCAAAGGCATTAGCCACTTTGAATGGGCTAGCCTACTTTGCTGCTACAACTGGTCTTTTTTTCTCCACCATCACATTGGTTGCGAAGCTGCTTCCTTTCACCCCACTTTTGATAGGTTTCCCCTTTTCTTAGTTTTCCCTGTCGCAGATGTGCGGCTGTCTTGGAGGTCGCTAAAAAAGTGGATCCATAGCTATTTTTGCCTGACAGTCACTGAAGGTAACAAGGTCAGCAAAGCTTGCTCTGTGTCCTCTCTTTTCCTTGATTTCAAATGCTGCATTGCACCACCGTTCCCTCATTTTGTATGGCAATTTGGATACCACTATCCTCATGTTTGTGGGGTTATCCATTTCCTCCATGAACTCCACAACTTCCATTGTGTTATGACAGCCAGTCAAAAATATGGCATAAGTGTTCAGCGCTTTTCCGTCTTCGGACTTTATTTGTGGTCACTTCAAGGTTTTATCAATATAGGCACTAGCTATCGTTAGCTCATCTCCATAGTGCTTCTGAAGCAGTTGTTTTGCTTCCTTGAATCCTCGGTGCAGTAGTATGTTTGCAGCTAAGCACAAGTTCTTGCTGTTCTCCTGCAGTGTACTGTTGCAAGTAGTACAATTTGTCCTGATTACTATCAGCTCTCTGTTCAGTGACTTGTTCAAAAGCTCTGATAAAGGAGCTATAGTTAAGTGGATCTCCCTTGAACACTGCAACATCTTTAACTGGCAGCTGAGCCTGTTTCTGTTGATTAACGAGCATCTCCATTATATTTTACTTAAGCATTACTTAAAAAATGCTATCATTGCTTCTGTCATGCTGTTGCCTGTCAGTGTTGTCTGTGTGTCTTGGTCTCACAACCTGTGGGTCTGTAAATTGCAGTGACCTGGATGCTTTCGTTGCTCCAGATACAGGCATGTTAGTGGGCGGATGATATCTCTTTTCCTCTTCCTTCACTCGAACTTCACTTGCCACGTATGAGCGGACATAGCTGTTCATGCCATCTTCTGATCTCTCATACTCTTTCAGTACTCTTACTTGAGCTCTCTTTTCTGCAATGGCTGTCTCTAAATTCAGCCTTTCGATATTGGCTTTAACACATGCTTCCTCCAATTCAAGCTTCTGTTTCCCCTGTAAAGCTGCAGCACGTTCAACTAATCCAGCTAGCTTTGCTTCTTCATTAGCACAAACTTATGATCTGGCGGACATCACAGATGAGCGTCCCACAAATGAATCCTTTTTTTTGTGTTGGTGGGATATTACTAACTGTGACTTGCGATGCACTATCTTCCGGTCCTACATCATTATTTAGGTCTTCATTATGAACACTGTATACCTCATCATCCTCAGCTGTTCCATTTTCTATGTTTCTTTTGCTTTCACGCAAAGCATGTACTCAATTTTCATTTTTTTCTGCAAACTGTCTTATAGTCATCACCTTAGGCTCAAACCAATTGCTTAGATCAGCAGCCTTTTCATCTTCAGGCAGAAGATCTCCTACTTGCTGGCTGAGCTCTTCAAACTTAATGACAAGAGCATAGAGTCATGGTGCATGCACTCTTGCACTTTTTACAAATTGCCGGCCTCATTCATCAAACTTTCAACTTCTTTCTTTATACCAGTTATCCGAGCTAATACCCCTCTCCTGGCTCCAAGGAGCTTATGCAATTTATTCTCCAATGCTTTCTCAGTTAGCTTGATCCTTCTTTTAGAGTTCATCTCTACAGTGTCAATTCCTTCCTTATCTTCAGCCATCATATCAGCAAAGCAATGCGTAAATTGTGTGCAAATGATTAAAAGGTATTTCCACTTTTCTCATCAAACAGGTGCAGCACAACTTCTAAAACACGCAGAAACTTCAATGGCTTTTACGAAGACAAGCTTTCATATTTGCACTCAAGAGTATATACTGAGTAGCTAGGATCTTGAATCAAATTAGCTTCGTCATTCAGTATTCACTTCAGAGTGTCTGGCCGTATATCTTCAGAAATTTGAGTCTTTTAAAGGTTCTCAATCCTTTCTTTACCTTTCCGAAGTTCTCTTTTAATCAGGGCATAACACACACATTGCGTTAGCTAACATCCATCTCTCCATTGTAGTTCATTCGTGTTAATTTCCTCCGAGCAGGTTTTCTTCTAAATGTAGTGGCATTCCTTCTGGATGTCAAGTTAAGCCATTAATGAGCTGCAGGCACAGTAACTAATCCAGTTTAAAAAAGTTTACTGTACAAAGGTTTCAATTACATCATGTCACATGGTAGAAAAACTTTATGCTCATTGTCAAATTCAGCTGTGCCTAACGCAGCTTTCTCTGACTCAATCACTGAACATGATGTCACTCATTATTAAAGGGAATGTCCTCACATATTGGCTCTTACACCCGTGTACTTAACTTTCATGAGACAGTCCTTGCATATCGCGTAGTCTTTATCGATTTTGTTTGTCCTATCAGTATTGTAAAAGCTGATGTGGGCCCAGAGTTTGGACTTGAAAGATGACGGTGCCTCTATGATTTGCCTTCTCCTGCTGTCTACCATTTCTCCCCCTGTGAGTTTCTTCTTCACCACAAGTTTACATCATTCATTTGATAAGTGCCACTATTAGGAGTCATGAAGCAGTGACTCTGGTAAGTTAAATTGGTGGGGGAATCCATTTAGAGCACCTGCATATTTTAATAAGAAATATCGATATTTGGCGCCAGTGTTTCAATAACATATCGCAAGAGGAAGTAATGCAATATATTCCTGTACTGATATTTTGTCTGACCCCTAGTCAGAAAGACAGGAACATCTGATGAAAATAAAACATGTTTTCAAAGTCAGTGTTACAACTGTAATGGTATTATTAAGAACTCATATTGGCACTCGGTTTTGGCAAGTTTGTAAATGTAAGTACTTGTACTTGGTCTGAAAAAAAGTGGTATGGGTGCATCCCTAGCCCAGTCTTTAGTCCCCACATGTTTCAAAAAGGCCAACAACATCCCAGTCCCTGAGAAAGCCAAGGTAACCTGATTCAACAATCGCCTCATCACTACCTGATACGCTGGATCCACTGCAGTTTGCCTACAGACCAATCCAATCTACCGACGACACCGTCACCATCACGCTGCACACCACCATTTCCCATTCCAACACCTACATCTGCAACTGGATATCAGACTTTCTGACAGGCAGACTCCAGATGGTTAAGATGGGCAGCATCACCTCCTCCTCTTTGATCCTGAACACTGGTGCCCCGCAGGTGTGCTATGCCCACTCGTGTACTCTCTGTTCACTAACATGACTGTGTGGCCCACTAATGCTCCAATTCCATTGTCAAGTTTGCTGATGACACCACCATCCTCAGCCTCATCACAGATGGCGACGAGATGGCCTTGTTGCTGTCACCCACTGCGCCATCTGCTATTTCCTCTTTTTACTGTTACAATACCCGTTCATTATAGTTATTGTTACCGACTGATGTAGAAGACAATGATGGGGGTGTAGGTAAGACTGAAGGGGGCAGTGTTGTAGTAGAACACCTTGCCTCTTGGATGGGAGAAACAGGTTTTGATTTTTTAAAAATTATCCCCCCCCTTTTTTTTTTCTCCCCAATTGTTCCTGGCCAATCACCTCGCTCTCCCAGCCGTCCCGGTCGCTGCTCCGTCCCCTCTGCCAATCCGGGGAGGGCTGCAGACTACCACATGCCTCCTCTGATACATGTGGAGTCACCAGCCACTTCTTTTCACCTGACAATGAGGAGTTTCGCCAGGGGGACGTAGCACGTGGAAGGATCACACTTTTCCCCCCTACCCCCCCAATCAGGCGCCCCGACTGACCAGAGGAGGCGCTAGTGCAGCGACCAGGACACATACCCACATCCGGCTTCCCACCCACAGACATGGCTGTTTGTGTCTGTAGGGATACATGACCAAGCTGGAGGATCGAACAGGCGATCCACGTGTTGGTAGGCAACGGAATAGACCACCACGCTATGCAGACACCCCCGAAACAGGTTTTCTTAAAGTGATGGTGTGATGCATCTGATTTTTTTGTTGAATTTATTGTGAAGGCAATCAGTTCTACAATCCTAGGCCCTCACAACATGTTTAAAGCTCAAAAACTATAAAAAGGTTCACTAGCCCTTTAACCTGAAAGTGCAGTATTTGCTACTGAGGGTTTTTTTAGCAGTCGGTGGGTATTAGTTGGTGACCAGAAAACTATCTGTTAAAAAGCAAGATGTTCACAATAGGTCCAGGTAAAATGTGTTCTCCCCCTCCCCCCTTTCTCTCCCCAGTCGTATCCGGACAATTACCCCTCTCTTCCGAGCCGTCCTGATCTCTGCTTCACCCCCTTTGCCAATCTGGGGAGGGCTGTACATTACCACATATCTCCTCCGATACATGTGGAGTCGCCAGCTGCTTCTTTTCATCTGACATAGCCCATGGGCCAGACGATATTTCGGTACACTCAAGGTGGCAAAACTTACTTATAATTTTTGAAAGGATCCATGTCTGTAGATGATATTTTGGTATGATAACCATTCCTGAGTGGCAGCTGTATCACAGTTATCAGCTCATGAAGTTAACCACCCGCTAAACTAAATTGCATTTTAGACGCTGGTGCATATCCTGGTTTAGCCTCATGGTCAGGACATTTTTCAATGTTCTATAATATTGTCTTTGGTATCATTTTAAAGGGGACCTTCTTAGCTTTCATTCAAGCCCTGTTGTGGATATTTCTCACAAATATAGAGGTCACTTGAGCTCTTCAACCCGTCAATAACACACATCTTTCTGCAATTTTCGCCTAAACTATATACTTTCTTTTAGCCCTGTGGCGTCTAGGAATATCAGGGACACAAAACACAAAAACTGGAATACTCACAGGACTGTAAAGATTCAGGAAATGTATAATATACCCATACTATTTCATTGTGTGAGGTGATTGTGAGCCTTAAATGAGAACTAGACCAAAGCCAGTTAGGTCACAAACTGGTCTCTATACATTTGTTTAACTACACAATCAAAATACATGATAAAAAGGAATACCATAGTGAGGTAATGAACTATTTTAATATTTTAAACAACATTGACATTTACATATACTTAGTCAATGATACATGTGATCCCATATCATTAGTGGGTATATGTAATGGTAATGGGTAGGGTAATGGGTATATGTGAATATGGTTACATTATTGTTATCAAGCTCTGGGTAAAGTCCAGAATCAACATCCTGTGCATCAATAGACTACTACCACAGTAATACCATCAGAATCATTACACTGTCATTCATCAAACTGCTAGTTTCTCTCATCATCTGACTCCCCAAGTTCAAAGTCCAGTTCTGGACCATCCTGCTGTTTTTGGTTACTGCAGGTCTGTAACCTGCACATGTCTGTGCATGGAAGTCCATTTGACAGGCACATGCAGCTTGGCATTTTGCATGAATGCACACACTTGCATGTTAGCATTTCCAAGACCACATCTGGTGCAGGTGGGGAGCGCATCCAGTAAATGGCCAGCTTGCCTTCATCGTCTGTCCATCCATACTCAGTAGGGCTTGGCACCACAGGGTTAGCCTGCAGACAGCACTTCCATATTGCTGCCTGATAGTTGGCTCGTTGAACATGCATAAAGAGACAGTCTCTACATGGTGGCAGCTGGCTGGACTCAACCTCTCCCCTTTTGGTGCAGAAGAGCTGGTAACGCAGTTTGTTCACCTCAGCAGTGCTGCTATTAGCAACATACATCCGACAGGTGAACTGCTCAATTTTCTGGAACAGCTAGCTCATCACTCACATTCCATGTCTGTCCCAGTTGACTAAAAGTCTCTTGGCAGGCAGTGTGCTTTCTCACTATCTTCAGGGCATTCAGCTTCCCTCGACCAGCGAATGCACTGACAGTGTCGCAGCCTGTGAAGGCATGTAAGCCAATTAGGCTGTCACAGATGCTGTCTCCAAGTGAACTTGCCAGTTTGGTGATGTCGACAAACCGTGTGCGGTTCTGAGTCCCACACTTCTGGTAGATGGGACAGGTGATGTCCTTCTGGAAGCCAAGACAAAGCACCATGACATCAGTGTCCTCAGCTGTGATGATAACTGACTTTGAGCCCGCATTTGCTGCATGCAATGCATGCAGGAGCAGACGGGTGTAAGCTTCTTCATGTGTGGAGTGCAGTTCTGCTGCTTCCTCACACCCATCTTCTGTCAACTTGTAGCAGGTTTCCTCACAGGTCATGTACAACACCTTGCCATGCAGCATAGCTCTGCATCGTGGGAGTTTCCACTCTTCCACCTGAAACTTGATGAGACTGGTCTTGTTGGAGGAACTGCACAGAAATTTTCTCCACTGCTGGACGTGGTGTCCCCCTGCAAGATTCTTGTACTGGAGAGTGATGTCTCCACCCCGGTTCAGTCGTTCAGCATCTTTGATCGAAGTCTGGTGATAGACATCAAAAACAACATCAATCCTCCCACTCTGTGCTCCCTCATGGAGGACCTGGGTCAAGGCTGACTCTGCCACCTGTGCAAAGGTTTTGTTGTTGCCATTCATTTTTTGGACCAGGCTCATCCCATCAATGATGGAAGTAGATGGGATTGGGATGTCTTCTGCAGGAGATACATTCTTTTCAAGCTCTCTGGCAAGTGCAGCCTTGTTTGTTTTTCGTAAGGACCCATCAGCATTTGCCAGTGCCCATGGTAGTGGGCCCAATGGGTAGGCAAGGACATCCTTCAGATTCACCTTCCTGCTTTCAGCCACCAGGATCATGTGACTGAAAAGTTTTCTATCTGCCTTCAGAACCACATCCTGTGCTTTCTTTCCATGAGCTTGTTTTGTGCTGACATTGGAGAATGTTTTCAGACTTTGCTTGGTCATCTTGTCGTGGAATTTCACAGGTGGTGGGTCTGCATCTAACCTTGTTTGCTGGAATGCTTGGTAGGCCTCTTCTCCTTTCTCAAGAGCTCTCAAGAGATCTATGGTCACATCAGGTGGAGCCATGTTGCCAGTGGAGAGGCTAACCAAATCAATCTCATCAGGGGACATAGGATTGAGCCAGTTATTCTCCATAAGGTCCATGAGAGACTGGACATCTGCTTCATCTCTCTTGATCCTTGGACTCTGTAGATCTGGATGAGACCATTTGCACCTGCCTTGACCTGTCAGGTCTCTCAGCTGTCTGAGGTACATGCTTCTATACTCAGCTGTGAGATAATATTTGGTCACAGCTCCTGGCTTCAAGCTGAATCCCTTTGTCCCTCCAGCTGTTTGGGTGTCTTTGTTCACCGTTTCTTCTATAGCTTGGTCAACAGGGATTCGGCCAAAGGGATTGGTGGAGCCCAGTTGGACTGAGAAGCCTCCTTCCATGAATTCTGTGTACACATCTGGGTGTGTGATGGGCAGCTCAGACATCTGGGCGTAGTAGTAGGGGAGGTAGCGTGCATAATTCATCCTGTCATAAGCAAAGCACCATGGGATCATTGCTCGAATGCTAGCCAATTGTAGCATCCAGTCTCCCTCTCTGGATGCTCGGATGAGCCCCAACAAGATTTCAACCATGTCCAAATAGGACATCCAGAAGTTCGAGAGGCTGCCGTTTCCACCTCTAAGGAACTCACGGTAGACTTCAAATAGATCCATGATGCGTGTACAAGAGCTGTTCTCGAGGACCTCCTTCAAAGCATGTTGTGAGACTTCTTTCCCAAGGCTGTCAATGGTCTTCAGTGTCTCATTCAGGTGAACCATGTCATTCCTGTGAGTTTCTTCCAACCAGGACAGGAAACCATTCAAGGTCAGTCGCATGAGAGCCTCATACAGGAGCTTGTGTAGTCGCACTGCCCTGTTGTACTTGCGGCCATCCATAACACCAGCAATTGAGCCTTCTGCAATCATGCCAGACTCAATGCAGAGGTCTTTGAGTCCAGCATCTTGGAAACGCTTTCCTATTATTGCCAGCAGTGTGCAGATGGTGTGGAATACCCCAAGCCTAACGATGATATCATGGAACTTGTCATGGTGTTTCCATGTGATCTCGACAGCCTTCGCATACAGGGCTTGGTCAAAGACACAGACAATCTTCCTCAGGCCTAAGCACTGCATGATGCTCAGTGACTGGTTAAGCACCTCGTTGACAGTAGACATTTGTGTCGCTGGAGCATTGATGGTAGGCAGATAGCCTATATTGTCGGGGATGACCGTCATCTCTCCTCGAGTCAGGATGTTGAAGCCTGTCCAGCTGCTGACTGACTGTTCTTCTTGTTGTGACATGCGTGCTAGGACCCAAAGAAGGTTTTTCTCTCTGGCAAGCTTAGTATTGGCTGCAGTATCGGCATCTGACTTTTTGCTTTGTGGTGGCCCTACCCGTTGTCCAGCATTGTAAGTTGGTAACATTGGTGGGGGTCCATCAATGCTTCTCTTCTTTGTTTTGGGAACAGTGGGCATGGGTTGGACAGGAAGTGGGTTGACTGGCTTTGCTTGCACAGCAATCCCATTGACTCTGTGAGATGTTCCCTCACCACTGACAGTTTCTTCAAGACGGTCGATATTGTCCCAGGCTAAAGTTGTGAATATGCCAGGATGGATGTTAGCTGGAAGGGCAATGCCACTCCCTGATGATGATGAGAGTTTCTGGAGACACAGGGCAGTGTTGATCTCTTCCATCTGTGAATAGGACACACTGTGACCAAGTCGGTTGAGGATGTTTATCAACTCTACATTTCCTGTCAACGATTTGACACTGAATGGCAGAACAATGTGCTTGGAAGGCTTGTTATTTCCACATGTCACTGCATATACTATGTCATGGCCAAATGACTGCAGAAGGCACTGCACTCTCTGGGATGCATGATCAGGATCATTTGAGCCTGTGAGTAGAGAGTACAGGAAGATAATGAGCGACTCTGGAATGGTAGGACATTCTGCTTCTGGTTTGACTTCAGGCGGCCAGGTTTGAGGAACATCTTGACTTTTAATGTCAGCTCTCAATTTGATGGCTGCTTTGGCTATAACATCTTGTGCACTGACACTTTTCAGGGTCTGCAGCTCCCTTTTGAGAGACTGATTTTCTTTGGCAAGTTCCCTCATGGACAAGTTATCGGGATAGAGGAGGAATTTTCCTTTCTCATCAGGGAATATCTGCAAGGTTCCAGCAAACTCACTCTCCAGGTTTCGCCTTATGTGCTTCTTGGTTGATTCCTTGACTTGGGCAATGCCTTGGGAGTTCATTGAAGCTACCAGTCTAGAAGAGAGATCAGTCATTGTCATCACTTGAGGATTGCCAAAAAGCTCCATCCTGATGAAGAGGAACAGCTCATTGTATGCCTTATTCACAGCAGCTTCATACTGGGCTGCAGCATCATCATCTTCATTGCTGGCAACCTCTCCTTTGGAAACCTCTTCTTTGGTGTAAAGTCTATAGCATGACCTGTGGTAGTGCCCTTCAGCTGCTACAAGGTCTCTACTCACAATGGCAAGGATTCTGCTGTCCCTTTTCTTTGTGGCTGCACTCCTGATCTTTGCATCAGCTCGCAGTTCTCGACACTGCACCAGTACTTCTCTCGTATTCTGTCTCTTGGAATATTTGCTGTTTTTCTGACAAAATATGCACTCTGCATCATAAGTCCTAGATGTACTTGGAGCATGTCGAGCTACTCTCTTAGATTGTTTCTCTTCAGCAGAGACACAACTTTTCTTTTCTTTTGCAAGGAGGCCATCAAGAATTTGCTTCATAGTGAAGATACTGCGACACTTTCTGTGGTAGTAGATTGCTGGAATCTGTCCCTCAGGAATGTCTTTTGCCAGTTTCAAAACTGGTGCATGATTTCGTATCTGAGCTGCCCTGAGCAGAGTTCTCCATGAGTCGACACTTTGTAGTGAAACCAGCTTATCTGTATCATCAGAACAGTGGATAATGCACTCCACCCGTGGGCGCTTTGGTATTGGGTAAAAACTTGCTTGTTCACCAGTGGCCATATTCAGTCAGTTTTCACCTGCCACATACAAACAAATACATGTAACTTAGGTGTATGAACACTACTAAAACAAAGTTTACTTTGCTTCACCAGCGTCATATTACCATTATTTATCTTACATAGCCACAAATAGATACATTACCTAGTTGCTATGCAACAGCTGTATTTTGTCCACATGAGGCCGCTAAAATCAACACAAGATGAAAGTTCCTCGTAGCCACTTTAACTAATCATATTAACATATACATTAAAAGAACATGCTAACATTATGGGAAATTAGCTTACAATCTTCTCCAGAGTGAGACAAGAAGATAGATACCAGTTTCCTCTATATGTGTTTAGTAGAAAGCTATCTGGCTGCACATTAGCCTAGCTTAGCACAATGAATGGAAGTACACAGTGCTGGTTATCCTTGGTTGTTGGCCAACTAAGAACTGTCCCAGAGTTTAAGCTAGGCTAATCAGTACCAGGGTTGTTGAAGTGCTATATTTGTAAAAATCTGGGCAAATACACAATTGTGAGAGGCACAGAAACAGGTTTCCTGAAAGAAAAATGAAATAGCTGCTCATTTGGAAAGGTTATCATGTATTATTTTACTTCTGTTAGTGTACCAAATAAAATGGCACCAGTGAAGTTGTGTCACCTTGGGTGATATCGATATCTGGTCTGACCCATGGACTAACTGGCTTTGGTCTAGTTAGTTTCTTAGTAATAATGCCCTTCTAATTTAAGGTTCACAATCACCTCACACAATGAAATAGTATGGGTATATTATACATTTCCTGAATCTTTACAGTCCTGTGAGTATTCCAGTTTTTGTGTTTTGTGTCCCTGATATTCCTAGATGCCACAGGGCTAAAAGAAAGTATATAGTTTAGGCGAAAATTGCAGAAAGATGTGTGTTATTGACGGGTTGAAGAGCTCAAGTGACCTCTATATTTGTGAGAAATATCCACAACAGGGCTTGAATGAAAGCTAAGAAGGTCCCCTTTAAAATGATACCAAAGACAATATTATAGAACATTGAAAAATGTCCTGACCATGAGGCTAAACCAGGATATGCACCAGCGTCTAAAATGCAATTTACTTTAGGGGGTGGTTAACTTCATGAGCTGATAACTGTGATACAGCTGCCACTCAGGAATGGTTATCATACCAAAATATCATCTACAGACATGGATCCTTTCACAAATTATAAGTAAGTTTTGCCACCTTGAGTGTACCGAAATAGGAAATTTTGGGCTCTGGCCCATGGACTAACAGTGAGGAGTTTCACCAGGGTGAAATAGCGTGTGGGAGGATCATGCTATTCGCCCCAGTTCCCCCTCTTCCCCGAACAGGCGCCCCCACCAACCAGAGGAGGCGCTAGTGCAAAGACCAGGACACATACCCACATCCGGCTTCCCACCCACAGACACAGCCAATTGTGTCTGTAGGGACACACGACCAAGCCGAAGGTAATACGGGGATTCAAATTGGCGAGCCCCGTGTTGTAGACAACGGAATAGACCCCCATGCCACCTGGATGCCTAAAATGCATTATTTTTCATTAGAACAATCTGATTTTAAGTCCTGAGATCTTTTAATCGATGCCATTTTTCAGTGGATATGTGATATTTGCCAAGCATTGTTTCTTGTGTGTCTCACGTCCTGCACATGTTTCTAGTTTGCCTTGTGTCAAGTTTCTGCTGATTTACTGTGAAAACTCAGATAACCAAATTGCCTGTCTTAACAACAATGGCGAGTTCTGCCCACCACTTTGCATTCTGCTTCCAAATCCATCGGAACCAAGACAACCTCAGCTTGAGACCTCATATTGTATGAGGTCTGTAGTATGTATTAACCTCATATTGTATGCACTTAAAGTAGTTTTCTGTTCTGTTGCACTGTGGTGTTATATCAGTGTTGATCATTACATTTTTGTTAAATAAAAAGTAATCTTATCTAATGCTTTGGACCCCATTACTAATGTCAGACATTAGCCTTTTTGCACCAAGTTTGAAGGTTTGCTTTACAATTCATAGCATTAGTTTTGAGATAATTTCTTTCATATCTAAGCAGTATTGGTATTCTAACTGGAACATTCCTAACTGAATTGATATCAAATTGAATTGAAACCAAACAGGTCGGGACTTTGTGACTCAAACTCAAATGGGGAAATTTGTGCCAGTACCCAGCGCAGCTCATAATCATGCCAGAGGTGTGGTCACTTAAGATGTCTGAGAAATTGACTAATGAACTTGGTTTTGAATAACTGTTTTTCTCTTACAGCTCCTGATATTGGATGACCTCCGCAGCAACACTCTGCATCACTTGAGCAGGGCTGCTGACCTCCTTTCTTCAGAAAATGTGAGGATGTAGCTAAAATGTGTCAACAAATCAGATTATAACGATTGTATATTACTCGTGTGTGTAAAATATCTCAAAAGTATATTTCACTAAATGCACTCAACAATCTTAACTCACATAGGATATCCCCGAAGCAACTGAGTACTGTGGTCAGTCTGCAGACAAAAATGATAACAATTTTCAAATGGAAAGGTGAGTAAATTTCTCAGCTCGATGTGTACCTTTAAAACAAGCACTTCAATATGTATAAAGTGATTGTAAAAAATGTATTTAAATATATATTTTTTCTCTCTTCCTCTCTTTATCGCTCTCTCATTCTTAAACTCTCATATGTAGACCTCCGTTTCAGCTAACTTCCCAACCAGAATGTTCAAGGGAGGACATTTATCTGCCTACACAAAAAATGATGGACTTAAGTGAAAAAAACGCCTCCCACAAGTTCCAAAGTAGACTCGGCAAGTCCACTGATTTTATTTCAGGTATTCGGTTATATATATATATATATTTAAGTTTCAATTTATAATCATTCAGTTTTTTGCTATTGTCAGACTGGATTTATAGATGTAGTTTTGTCTGAAAGTAGTCAATTTTATTTTATTTTTTTCACCTTTTTTGTTTTGCAGATGGCATGCAGGAAATGGCAAAGCCTTTGGGTCAAGACAGGCTTGCTGCCCAGAAGGAAACACCTTCCCTGTCCACTAACCCAAGAGTATCTGATATTAACTCAACACCCTGTCCTCAGAACAATCAGGACTGCTCAGATGCCACATCCAACACGTCAGACTCTTCTGCTATTGTTGTCAATCAGCCAAGAGGCTTGGCTATGGCAACAGAACCAGAGCATCATGGTGGACAAGAGAAGACTATGCTACTGAACACAGAGATGGAGATGACTGTAAGCGATGGTGTCTCAATACTCACTGTGGAAATGGAGGGCAAAAAAGCTGGTAACTCTGATAAACCAATGAGGGTGAAAAAGGCGCACACAGCAGATGCAGTGGGGAAGACTGTCAGGGAATTCAAAAGGAATAACAAACGAGGTAATGTGTTTCGTAGGGCTAAGAATCCTGAGGAGGCTAACACCATAGGTTCTGAGTTGACTGAGATACAGAATGTTCATGCTGTCACCCCATTACAGACAGACAGCCTTACAGAGAACGCCCTCACTGACACTGAGGTTAGTGAGCCTCATCCACCTATTGGGCAAAACAGGATTCATATTACCTCTCGTATCCCCAGATTTAACAAGGCCAATGCTTGTAAACAGCAGAAATTAATGAAGGATACTTCAAAATCATACGACCCAGCTAAAACACTTGCTATCCCTTACCAGTTGAACAGCAATGACATTGTCTTATTTGAGAAGGATGGTTGTTTCATTGACTGTGAAGTTGAGAGCTCCAGAGCCAAAGAAGGTGCTGAATTTACATCACAGCTCGACATGTCAGAAGACAACACTTCATGCAAGAAGAATTCACTTGAGTCAAACAAAGCAGTGACAGTCAGGAAAACCTTTGTAATCACAAATGATTTGCCATCTCAAGAAGGAAACTTGGAATCAGGTTGCAGGGAAAGTGGGGTGCGCAAAACAGATTTTGAATCCAAAGACCAAAAAAAGAGGGACCATGAAGCTTGTCAAGACCACCAGCTGGACACAATTTTAACAGCGCTAAACTCCACAAAGCCCAATTCAGAATGTTTACACAGTCTTTCACACTTTCTCAACAAACCTCAGAGCAAGAGAAGGAGAACTCTAGTGCCTAGAGTCTCCAGCAGAAACCCCACAACAAGTCGTAGAGAGACATTCATCATCTCAGTCGCTGGCGATAGTCCCTCACTACACAGTGCTGTAGTCAGTCCCACGGAACAGCCACTCTACAGCTGCTTTTCTAAAGAACCGCAAATTGTCATGGATGCTTGTGAAGAGCACCAAATCACTCTTGCTAACTCAGATTTGGGACATATTTATGGAGACTCTATTGAGGGCACACATGGCTCATGTAAGCAAATGTGGGAGGCCACTCAGGAACAAAATGACTTTTCAGAGGGCTGGAGTGGTGATGGTGACCATGAAACATTGCTATGGAATCACAAAACTGTTTCAGAAATTCAGAAACCAAAGAAGGCCTGGCAAGCTGACGAGAAGAAAGTGTCACCTCCAGGTCTGATCACCCTTTTTTTTTTTGATCCAGTTTTTCCTCATGATGGAGCTTATATCAGAGATGTGCAACATGACCCAGAAAGGGTCGGTGTGGGTGCAGGTCTTTGTTCCAACCAAGCAGTTACACACCTGAGTCTACAAATCAAGGTCCTTAACAAAGACTATTGGTTGACTAATAGAATCAATTGTGTAACTGCTTGGATGGAACAAAGACCTGCACCTACACCGGCCTTTTTTCTGGATCATTTTGCCCAATACTGGCTTATATTGATTTTATTAGTTTTTTTTTTATTTTGCTGTTAAACCTTAGTAGTGATATGAACTTGATTAGTGGTATGTGTGATGAAGTGACAAATTTGGCAACTTTTTTTGTGTGTGTTTGTGTTGTTGAAAGAACAGTCCTAACATCACTGACTGACAACGTTACAACTTCTGATGATGATGGCGTAGGCCGAAGGAGGAGACAAAAAGCTGCAGTGAATTACAAGGAGCCCCCCCTGAACAGGTGAGGTTCTCTAGTGAACGGTGTTTTGCACTCTGATGATTTCTGAATGTGTGCTTTTTGTCTAATCAACAGCGCTGTTATTATTTGTTATTCCAATCCATGAAATCAATAATAATACACTTGTTTTTGTACCCTTTTCAAGTCAAGAGCACACACCGGATTCAGTGAATCTTTTTTTTTCTTTCCAAATAGTAAAATCAGACGCGGCGACAAATTCACTGACACCGAGTTCCTGAGGTCGCCGGTTTTCAAGAATGCCAAGAAGAAGAAAGCAAAAACGAGTCTTGACAGAAAGACATTGGAGAGCTAGAACTTTTTCTGTGGATGGATTGATTGTTATAACTCTTTCGTAAACCTTTTGGAGAAAACTTTCAGAGTTTTTAGAGTTTCAGAGAGAAGACTCATCAGAAAAACTAGAAATGTTTGCAAGTGTTCCTGCTTTCTAGACCTCACATTGTTTGTGTTTACAATATGTACAATATGTACACATCATTCTGTTAAATACATTGATTTAGAGTTGCATTGTCTCATGACCATCATTTATTTGTCTCTTCCTCAAAATGTAGTCTAGTTGGCAATTGTAACAGAGATTGACAGGAGGTCAGGCATAAATTATTCAGTGTAAGCTGTTAACCTGAGAAGTCTGCTCGTGGTTCCTCTGCCTTTCAAGGCGGGTGTTCCTGAAAACCGCTATAAGCTTGGCTTGTGTATGCATGCTGTGTAGGAGTTTCTATTCCTATGCAAGTAAGAGAACAGTAACCTGTCTTTGGTATACAACACTTACTGGGCGTATAGAATTGCACGGTAAGTACAAAAACTGCAGTCCATGCTTATCTTTTGCTAGGCAGGGATTATTCTATGTAAATTGTGCTCAGTTAAAATGTAAATAGTAGTGGTGTTGGATTCTCCTTATAGTAACAATTCTTAAAAGACTATAGAGACTATTTTTTAAGGGCTAAATTCAGTTCCATAGCAGCAGGTGTGTTAAAAGTTATTGTTTTGCTGTTTGCATGGGTCTGAGGAGGTGTCAGGTTCATCCCCTGACTGTGCAGCAACTGCCTCCTCAGCAGTAAATTAACCTCTTGTTCGGGTCAACGACAGTTATATGATCTGTGCCTGCTCTGCCACTGCAAATATAGATTTTACAAACTTTTCACTCAATAAAAGGTTATTTACTTTGCAGGATTCATAGATGAATGGTGTTCATTCAGAAAATGGAGGCAAGGCGATTGAAGAAAGACATTGAGGCTCTTCTGTGAGTGGGCGTTGAAGCCCAAAAAGGTTGTTGGAAAACAATGTGGCCATCAGTTCTCCCTTTTTTTGTTTATAGTGAATATTGATGCACTCGTTTTCCTATTTTTAACAGGAGTGGATACATTGGACAGAAACTCAGAGAGAATGCTTTTGACCCCAAAGGGACGGGGACGGCCACAATGCTGGATGACCTGGTAAAAGATGAGTAATATATTTGATATCAAATCTATTACTGTTAAAGAGAATGAGAGATTAGTTTGACAGCGTTTCTCTGAGCAGAATTAGTCATCTCGAATTCATTTTATGGAAATTTCCCGTTTTTTTTTTCTTTCATGTATAAGGACTTACATAGCTTTGTTAAACAGTTTACTTAATTTCTTGAGTTCTAGCACATTGAGGTAGAAACTGCCACGTTTTCATCATGGCTGGAATACTGAATACAGTTTTGGCATGCAGGTGTACTTTGTCTATCCCCCCCCCCCCTTTATTTGATGTTACAGGCCCATTATGACCTTGCCATTAGTGTTGCCCTTTGGTGGTTGGACGAAGGAGATGGCAAGGAAATGCTGGACACAGACATAATGTAAGCTGTGGGAGCGTTTATAGACAAATAAGCTGCTTTGCTATTCCTCTGGAACTCTACGCTATATACTGTGATTGAAGAAAATAGTAGTTTATTATTATGATTGCAACCTGTAAGAACATCTGCAAAGATGGTTTTTTTGTGTGTTGTAATTAGGACTGAACGACTAATGGAATTCAAACCGAAATCGCGATGTAATAGAATGCAATTTTCAAATGGCAAAGGTTGCTATTAAAAAAAAAAGTATGTTACATAATCTAACCAATCAGAGGGTTGGAAATACCTGACCACGTGGGGTTCACCTACACACAGGCTGCCCTGCGCTCATGTGACATGCGAGTGAGCACGGTAAATGAAGAAAACAACTTGCCATACTGTGCTTTGATTTTAGCAGTAACGTTACTACCTTGTGAAAATGGCCTCAGCAGAGCCAAACACTGAAAAGGTGACTTTAGTGTCAGAGGAGCAGTACGTGAGTTGTCTGGACCTATTTTGGATTTAGGAAAGCAGATGCTGCACAGAGTCGGGTATTGTGCAGAACGTAACTTGCTACCATAGCTACAACACGAGGCAACACTACAAACCTGTTTCAGCATTTAACAAAGCATCGCAAGGCCATATATGATAATTGCATGGCTAAACACCTGACCATCAGTGTGTCAAGTAGGCTGAATACCGGAGTTCCGGTTTAGCACACACCGAAGTAGGTCATGCAAACGAGCTCCGCCGGGTTAGCCTTACAGTCAGGGCCGTCTTAACAGCATTATAGGCCCCGGGCAAAGCAGTGCACTGGGGCCCCTACCTACACAACCACTCACAGGAATAAAAATGTAAATGGTCGATAAAATTAATCATATTTATTGGTACTACCAACAAAATCTGTGTTTAAACAATAAAAAACATGCTGTACAACAAAGATTAATCAATGCAAACGTTTGAAAAATATAACATGAGCCTTGAAAAACACAAAAATTTCAACATATAAATGATACTCAATTAGTAAACCATACAGACGGAGATGGCACAGTATGAAATTACTATGAATAATTTATTATTAATCAAGCGATCAACACATTTGTGAAATCTCTTTGCAGAGAATTGCTTCATCCTGAAGACAACTGGCTTGAAGTCAGTGGTCTTCAGGATGTAATTTTCCATCCACATGAATGAAAGCCAGTTCAAATGCTGCATGCTGCCCCATTGTGCTGCGAAGCTGATTTTTTACAAGTTTCAGTCTTGAAAATGAACGTTCTCCTGCACAGTTGGTCACCATCATGCACTTGAATGCAATGTCAACATTGGAAAACACAGATTTCAAGTTGTCCAAAATTATTTTTCTGTACAATGCAGGGAGAGTTACAATTTCCATCAAGAACCATGTAGTGCTTGAGATGCTCACATTCATTTAAACGGTCACCATAATCAAGGTCTTTGTGATACACATTAGCCAGATGTTCACACTTTTTGTTTAGCTCATCAGAACCAATTGTTTTCAATTCACTGAAGAAGCAAAACAGATTTCCAATCAATGAATAAGTTCCTGCACGTTTTGTCAGTTCAGAAATTAGAGAGTCCAGAACAGGAAGGAATGTTTCGACCTTGAACTTTTCACTTTTACTGAGAAGTACCTCTTCTTCTGATCCATCATATCTAGTAAGACACACACTTCGCTTTTGTTCCCGTTTTTTCACATCGCTATAATTTGAATCTGGATACCTACTCCTGGCTTTCAATTTGTATTCACTAAATTTGTCTCTACTTTCCTAAAGATAGATTTTCAGAGACTCAAGAATATTCATGGCAACAAGTATGTTCACATCCTTTGACTACAGGACCTTACTTGTTTTGTTCACTCTTTCAAGAATGTCATTCCAAAGAATTGTGAGAAAGATCGTTTTCAGGTTCTCCATTTTCTCGCTCAATCCTTCTGCCTCTCGCCTTGTGTTCGCTTCCTGTTCAGTGTCAGCTGATACAGAATCCAGTGCATGTTTAATTTTCTCGAGACCCCCATACAGAGCATGAACAGCATCAAAATGTGACAACCATCTCATATCAGACAGATGCTTGACCACATTTTTTTCCCCAAAGATGATGCCAGAACATTCCATCGATGTGTAGAAGCAGAGAAAAAGGAATACAGATGCTGAACAAAGTCAAAGAATTTTACAGTCTGTAGACAACACTCTGCCGCTTTTACTCCCAAGTTCAGGCTGTGTCCAGCACAGGGGACATAGATGGTGAACTCATTCAGTTGATGAATCCGTGCTTGCAATCCAGTATAGCGTCCAGACATATTTGAGGCATTGTCATACGACTGACCACGGCAGTTTGATGGTGGAATTTTGTTCTCATTAAGGAAATCCACGACAGTGTCTGCTAGATTCTTTGCTCCATGAGAAAAGATGGGGATGAACTTAACGAAACGTTCCACAGGTTCACAGGCTCACATCCTCGAATGTACCGGACAGTAAATGTCAGTTGATCAGTGTGAGATGTCTGGAGTGGAAGCCACACTTATTGAATAATACTTTGACTCTTTTATTTCTTCAAGAATAGCACAAAGAACATGTTGTCCCATTAATTCAACAAATTCCTCACAAATGTTTGCTGATGGGTTCCCCTTTCCAGGATTTCCATGCAGTTTGAGATGTTCTTCCAAAAAAGGGTCAAATTCACTCTACAGCTCTAGAATACCTTAATAGTTTGAAATTTTTGCTGACCCAATAATTTGATTGTCTCCATGTAATGGCAAACCTCTGGAGGCAAGAAAGCAAATTACAGAAACCACACGTGTCAACACTTTATGCCAATACTGCTCTGAGCGATGATGTTCAAGTAATAAAGAATCTATACTTCCAGTTTCTTTATGCTGAATCAAATATGCTGTCATGCACTTGTGATCTTCTTCTCTGTTTTCATGTTCTACAATCACATTGCTGTGTTTCCAGTCATTGAATCCTGATGTAGCAAAGGGAGATTCTGTCTTGGACAATAGGCGTCATACAAAGCAGTACAAATGGTGAATAGAGTAGCCATTCACGTTTTACACACTCACCATTCCGCAGTTCACATTTGAACACATTATTTGATAAATACCTTGTCTGAGTATTCTCTCCTCCAGCTCCTTTATAAACTCTGCGTGAGTTTGAAAGGTTGCTATCATGATTCTGACACGATGATGGCCCACTACGAATCCAGTAATCCACTGAGTTAGTATTGTTAATGTTCCATAGCCCTGGATCTGTGTCTTGGATCGCAAACTCCTTTACTGTTACAGATTTGGGTATTTCCTCTTGTGGAATGTCCCCAGCAGCAGGAACAGGCAATGATACCATTGGTGTGTCTGCTGGAACTGGATGATTGGATGCAGGAGTGGATGTAGATATGTATGCTATATTTGAAGGAGCAGTACTAGTGGCTGACGTTGCACCTGGGTAGAACCAAGATGTTAATTTTGGAAGTTTGCTCATCTTCTCCTCTGCAGCTCTTTTCCTTTTCTGTGCACCACTCAAAACATTACGTTTCATTTCTGCTCAAAGGGTTATTCACCTGGAATTTTTTTTTCTTCATATTAAAAATGTTTTGTGTTTAGTCAATACCGGTTCGGTCGAGGCCCGGGTTACCAACAACCGCCACTGGTGCTGTTAACCAGCAGGGTGCCGGTGGAAACTATGCTACTGTTGGGCGAAGGAGAAGGAGAGGGGGAAGGCATGTCCAGAGGCAGCTAGAGAGGAGGAAAGGTAGGAGTGTGGAGGTGAGAGTCGGAACTTTGAATGTTGGCTCTATGACTGGTAAAGGGGGAGAGCTGGCTGATATGATGGAGAGAAGAAAGGTAGGCATACTGTGTGTGCAAGAGACCAGGTGGAAGGGGAGTAAGGCCAGGAGTATCGGAGGTGGGTTCAAACTCTTCTACCATGGTGCGAATGGGAGGAGAAATGGGGTAGGGGTTATTCTGAAGGAAGAGTATGTCAAGAGTGTGCTGGAGGTGAAGAGAGTGTCAGACAGAGTGTGAGTATGAAGCTGGAAATCGAAGGTGTATTGCTGAATGTTATCAGCGAATATGCCCCGCAAGTTGGGTGTGAGATTGACGAGAAAGAAGAATTCTGGAGTGAGTTGGATGATGTAGTGGAGAGGGTACCCAAGGAGGAGAGAGTGGTGATTGGAGTGGACTTCAATGGACATGTTGGTGAAGGGAACAGAGGTGATGAGGAGGTGATGGGTAGGTATGGTGTCAAGGAGAGAAATGTGGAAGGACAGATGGTGGTGGATTTTGCGAAATAGATGGAAATAGCTGTGGTGAATACATATTTCAAGAAGAGGGAGGAACACTGACGTACAAGAGTGGAGGAAAGTGCACACAGGTGGACTATATCTTATGTAGAAGGCACGATCTAAAGGGGATTGGAGACTGCAAGGTGGTGACAGAAGAGAACATAGCTAGGCAGCATTGGATGGTGGTCTTTAGGACGACTTTGGAGACCAAGAAGAGGAAGCGAGTGAAGGCAGAGCTGAAGATCAAATGGTGGAAGTTGAAGAAGGAAGACTGTTGTGTGGAGTTCAGGCAGGAGTTAAGACAGGCACTGGGTGGTAGTGAAGAGTTTCTGGATGGCTGGGCAATCACTGCATAAATAGTGAGGGAGACAGCTAGGAAGGTACCTAGTGTGTCATCAGGACAGAGGAAGGAAGACAAGGAGACTTGGTGGTGGAATGAGGAAGTACAGCTAATTATACAGAGGAAGAGTTTGGCAAAGAAGAAGTGGGATAGTCAGAGAGATGAAGAAAGTAGACAGGAGTACAAGGACACGCAGCGTAAACCGAAGAGAGAGGTGGCAAAGGAAAAGGCGTATGGTGAGTTGTATGACAGGTTAGACACTAAGGAAGGAGAAAAGGACTTGTACCGATTGGCTAGACAGAGGGACCGAGCTGCGAAGGATGTGCAACAAGTTAGGGAGATCAAGGATAGAGATGGAAATGTGCTGACAAGGAGAGTGTGCTGAGAAGGTGGAAGGAGTACTTTGAGGGACTGATGAATGAAGAAAATGAGAGCGAGAGAAGGTTGGATGATGTGGGGATAGTGAATCAGGAAGTGCAGTGGATTAGCAAGGAGGAAGTGAGGGCAGCTATGAAGAGGATGAAGAGTGGAAAGGCAGTTGGTCCTGATGACGTACCTGTGGAGGTATGGAGATGTTTAGGAGAGATGGCAGTGGGGTTTTTAATTAGATTGTTTAACACAATCTTGGAAAATGAGATGATGCCTGAGGAGTGGAGAAGAAGCATACTGGTACTTATTTTCAGGAACAAGGGCGATGTACAGAACTGTAGCAACTACAGAGTTATAAAGTTGATCAGCCACAGCGTGAAGATATGGGAAAGAGTAATAGATGCTAGGTTAGGAGGACAGGTGACAATTAGCGAGCAGCAGTATGGTTTCATGCCACGAAAGAGCACCACAGATGTGATGTTTGCTTTGAGAATGTTGATTGAGAAGTATAGAGAAGGCCAGAAGGAGTTACATCGTGTCTTTGTAGATTTAGAGAAAGCATATGACAGGGTGCCGAGAGAGGAGATGTGATATTGTATGAGGAAGTTGGGAGTTGCAGAGAAGTACACTACCGTTCAAAAGTTTGGGATCACCCAAACAATTTTGTGTTTTCCATGAAAAGTCACACTTATTCACCACCATATGTTGTGAAATGAATAGAAAATAGAGTCAAGACATTGACAAGGTTAGAAATAATGATTTGTATTTGAAATAAGATTTTTTTTACATCAAACTTTGCTTTCGTCAAAGAATCCTCCATTTGCAGCAATTACAGCATTGCAGACCTTTGGCATTCTAGCTGTTAATTTGTTGAGGTAATCTGGAGAAATTGCACCCCACGCTTCCAGAAGCAGCTCCCACAAGTTGGATTGGTTGGATGGGCACTTCTTGCGTACCATACGGTCAAGCTGCTCCCACAACAGCTCAATGGGGTTCAGATCTGGTGACTGCGCTGGCCACTCCATTACCGATAGAATACCAGCTGCCTGCTTCTGCTCTAAATAGTTCTTGCACAATTTGGAGGTGTGTTTAGGGTCATTGTCCTGTTGTAGGATGAAATTGGCTCCAATCAAGCGCTGTCCACTGGGTATGGCATGGCGTTGCAAAATGGAGTGATAGCCTTCCTTATTCAGAATCCCTTTTACCCTGTACAAATCTCCCACCTTACCAGCACCAAAGCAACCCCAGACCATCACATTACCTCCACCATGCTTAACAGATGGCGTCAGGCATTCTTCCAGCATCTTTTCATTTGTTCTGCGTCTCACAAACGTTCTTCTTTGTGATCCAAACACCTCAAACTTGGATTCATCCGTCCACAACACTTTTTTCCAGTCTTCCTCTGTCCAATGTCTGTGTTCTTTTGCCCATCTTAATCTTTTTCTTTTATTGGTCAGTCTCAGATATGGCTTTTTCTTTGCCACTCTGCCCTGAAGCCCAGAATCCCGCAGCCGCCTCTTCACTGTAGATGTTGACACTGGTGTTTTGCGGGTACTATTTAATGAAGATGCCAGTTGGGGACCTGTGAGGCGTCTGTTTCTCAAACTAGAGACTCTAATGTACTTATCTTCTTGCTCAGTTGTGCAACGCGGCCTCCCACTTCTTTTTCTACTCTGGTTAGAGCCTGTTTGTGCTGTCCTCTGAAGGGAGTAGTACACACCGGTGTAGGAAATCTTCAATTTCTTAGCAATTTCTCGCATGGAATAGCCTTCATTTCTAAGAACAAGAATAGACTGTCGAGTTTCAGATGAAAGTTCTCTTTTTCTGGCCATTTTGAGCGTTTAATTGACCCCACAAATGTGATGCTCCAGAAACTCAATCTGCTCAAAGGAAGGTCAGTTTTGTAGCTTCTGTACCGAGCTAAACTGTTTTCAGATGTGTGAACATGATTGCACAAGGGTTTTCTAATCATCAATTAGCCTTCTGAGCCAATGAGCAAACACATTGTACCATTAGAACACTGGAGTGATAGTTGCTTGAAATGGGCCTCTATACACCTATGTAGATATTGCACCAAAAACCAGACATTTGCAGCTAGAATAGTCATTTACCACATTAGCAATGTATAGAGTGTATTTCTTTAAAGTTAAGACTAGTTTAAAGTTATCTTCATTGAAAAGTACAGTGCTTTTCCTTCAAAAATATGGACATTTCAATGTGATCCCAAACTTTTGAACGGTAGTGTATGTAGGAGTGGTGCAGGATATGTATGAGGGAAGTGTGACAATGGTGAGGTGTGCGGTTGGAATGACAGATGGGTTCAAGGTGGAGGTGGGATTAGATCAAGGATCGGCTCTGAGCCCTTTCTTGTTTGCAATGGTGATAGACAGGTTGACGGACAAGATCAGGCAGGAGCCTCCATGGACGATGATGTTCGTAGATGACATTGTGATCTGTAGTGAGAGTAGGGTGCAGGTTGAGGAAAGCCTGGAGAGGTGGAGGTATGAACTGGGGAGAGAAGAGGAATGAAAGTCAGAAGGAGCAAGACGGAATACCTATGCATGAATGAGAGGGAGGACAGTGGAATGGTCAGGATGTAGGGGGGGGGGTGACGAAGGCATATGAGTTTAAATACTTTGGGGTCAACTGTCCAAAGTAACGGGGAGTGCAGGAGAGAGGTGAAGAAAAGAGTGCAGGCAGGGTGGAGTGGGTGGAGGAGAGCGTCGGGAGTGATTGGTGACAGAAGGGTACCAGCAAGAGTTAAAGGGAAGGTTTACAAGATGGTTGTGAGACCAGCTATGTTATATGGTTTGGAGACAGTGGCACTGACCAAAAGACAGGGGCGGTGTGAGAGGTGGCAGAGTTGAAGATGCTAAGATTTTGACTGGGAGTGACGAAGGACGACAGGATTAGTAACGATTATATTAGAGGGACCGCTCAAGTGGGACGGTTTGGAGACAAAGCAAGAGAGGCAAGATTGAGATGGCTTGGACATGTGTGGAGGAGAGATGCTGGGTATATTGGGAGAAGGATGCTGAATGTGGAGCTGCCAGCGAAGAGGAAAAGAGGAAGGTCAAAGAGGAGGTTTATGAATGTGGTGAGGGAAGACATGCAGATGGCTGGTGTGACAGAGGAAGACGCAGGAGACAGGAAGAAATGGAAACGGATGATCCGCTGTGGCGACCCTTAACGGGAGCAGCCGAAAGTAGTAGTAGTAGTTTTGTATTTAGTCCCTCATCAGGGCCTAGGGTTATATGATATAAGTCTGCTTGCGACTAGGCCTAAATATTTAAACATTCTGCTTCCATAATGAACAAGTCCTTTCTTACATTATACGTCAGTATTTATTATTAATGCAAACACTCTACAGTTTGCTGATTCACAACAATGTGAGGCAAGGCCTAGCCTCATCTCTGTCTAGGTTTACAGTCTACAATTTTCACATCTTATATAAATAGCTTGTCCATTCACATATCACAAACTAGCAATACCTGGTTACTAGTACTACATCATAAATTTCGTAATCTTGAATAACTACTACATGCTTACTCTACAAGTGTTCCTAATGAATCTCAGATTCAATCTCTAATAACCAATGGCATATAAATATAACCAATATCATTGCTATTAACTGTCAAGTGAGTTGACGTGACGTTAACATATACGCTTTTACGTTTTGTAGCACGTGAGATAAGTACACATACATGCACGTGTGGTTGCAGAGGTGACCGTGATACTAAATCAGAGGCAAATGCCACTTGTTATAAAAATTAACATTAATATTGTTAATTATCTTTAGTAAAACACATGCTAAATATGCATTTTCCAATAACAAATATTTATAGTTTAGTATAGTATTTATTTTTAAATACTTGGGGTCAACTGTCCAAAGTTACGGGGAGTGCAGGAGAGAGGTGAAGAAGAGAGTGCAGGCAGGGTGGAGTGGGTGGAGAAGAGTGTTAGGAGTGATTTGCGACAGAAGGGTACCAGCAAGAGTTAAAGGGAAGGTTTACAAGATGGTTGTGAGACCAGCTATGTTATATGGTTTGGAGACAGTGGCACTGACGAAAAGACAGGAGGCGGAGCTGGAGGTGGCAGAGTTGGAAGATGCTAAGATTTTGACTGGGAGTGACGATGACGAACAGGATTAGGAACGATTATGTTAGAGGGACCGCTCAGGTTGGACGGTTTGGAGACAAAGCAAGAGAGGCAAGATTGAGTTGGCTTGGACATGTGTGGAGGAGAGATGCTGGTTATATTGGGAGAAGGATACTGAATATGGAGCTGCCAGGGAAGAGGAAAAGAGGAAGGCCAGGGAAGGGAAGGGAGGGAATACATGCAGGTGGCTGGTGTGACAGGAAGACGCAGGAGACAGGAAGAAATGGAAACGGATGATCCGCTGTGGCGACCCCTAACGGGAGCAGCCAAAAGTAGTAGTAGTAGATAGTATTTATTTATTTATTGACGGTAAGTCACAACATACATAGATTAGCATGGGGCCCCTATGCTCGTGGGGCCCTTGGGCAGCTTTTATATTCCAATTACACTACCGTTCAAAAGTTTGGGATCACATTGAAATGTCCATATTTTTGAAGGAAAAGCACTGTACTTTTCAATGAAGATAACTTTAAACTAGTCTTAACTTTAAAGAAATACACTGTATACATTGCTAATGTGGTAAATGACTATTCTAGCTGCAAATGTCTGGTTTTTGGTGCAATATCTACATAGGTGTATAGAGGCCCATTTCAAGCAACTATCACTACAGTGTTCTAATGGTACAATGTGTTTGCTCATTGGCTCAGAAGGCTAATTGATGATTAGAAAACCCTTGTGCAATCATGTTCACACATCTGAAAACAGTTTAGCTCGTTACAGAAGCTACAAAACTGACCTTCCTTTGAGCAGATTGAGTTTCTGGAGCATCACATTTGTGGGGTCAATTAAACGCTCAAAATGGCCAGAAAAAGAGAACTTTCATCTGAAACTCAACAGTCTATTCTTGTTCTTAGAAATGAAGGCTATCCCATGCGAGAAATTGAAGATTTCCTACACCGGTGTGTACTACTCCCTTCAGAGGACAGCACAAACAGGCTCTAACCAGAGTAGAAAAAGAAGTGGGAGGCCGCGTTGCACAACTGAGCAAGAAGATAAGTACATTAGAGTCTCTAGTTTGAGAAACAGACGCCTCACAGGTCCCCAACTGGCATCTTCATTAAATAGTACCCGCAAAACACCAGTGTCAACATCTACAGTGAAGAGGCGGCTGCGGGATTCTGGGCTTCAGGGCAGAGTGGCAAAGAAAAAGCCATATCTGAGACTGACCAATAAAAGAAAAAGATTAAGATGGGCAAAAGAACACAGACATTGGACAGAGGAAGACTGGAAAAAAGTGTTGTGGACGGATGAATCCAAGTTTGAGGTGTTTGGATCACAAAGAAGAACGTTTGTGAGACGCAGAACAAATGAAAAGATGCTGGAAGAATGCCTGACGCCATCTGTTAAGCATGGTGGAGGTAATGTGATGGTCTGGGGTTGCTTTGGTGCTGGTAAGGTGGGAGATTTGTACAGGGTAAAAGGGATTCTGAATAAGGAAGGCTATCACTCCATTTTGCAACGCCATGCCATACCCAGTGGACAGCGCTTGATTGGAGCCAATTTCATCCTACAACAGGACAATGACCCTAAACACACCTCCAAATTGTGCAAGAACTATTTAGAGCAGAAGCAGGCAGCTGGTATTCTATCGGTAATGGAGTGGCCAGCGCAGTCACCAGATCTGAACCCCATTGAGCTGTTGTGAGAGCAGCTTGACCGTATGGTACGCAAGAAGTGCCCATCCAACCAATCCAACTTGTGGGAGCTGCTTCTGGAAGCGTGGGGTGCAATTTCTCCAGATTACCTCAACAAATTAACAGCTAGAATGCCAAAGGTCTGCAATGCTGTAATTGCTGCAAATGGAGGATTCTTTGACGAAAGCAAAGTTTGATGTAAAAAAAATCTTATTTCAAATACAAATCATTATTTCTAACCTTGTCAATGTCTTGACTCTATTTTCTATTCATTTCACAACATATGGTGGTGAATAAGTGTGACTTTTCATGGAAAAGACAAAATTGTTTGGGTGATCCCAAACTTTTGAACGGTAGTGTATGTATATCAAATCTTGATCCCAAGCTAGAAACCAACTAAAGAACCAACTAACTCTACTGGTTGCTACATGCCACAGTACCATCTCAAAAGGAAAATGACTACTTCATCGAAAAATATTAATACAACAAAATCACCAGCTCTTTCAAAAATGGCGACCAATAAGAAAGGACTCGAAGCTGTGATGTCAGCGATACATGAAAGCAAAGGCGACTGACTTGTCCAAGCAGATAGATGCTTAGACAGCTAGTATCTAGACCGCTCTCACAAAAGTTGAATCCTCACTCTCAAGGACCGGACCCTTGTTGGCTAATGAGGACAATGTGAGTGATGCACTCAAATGCCTGAATAAGACGGAGAAGGAGTTGCAGTACATCAAAGACAAACTGGTCGATCTCGAGGATAGGAGAGGAGAAATAATATACGAATCTCCAACATTCCTGAAAAGTCGGAGGGCCAGGATGCAACTGCTTTCCTCAAATGGATTATCCCACAAATACTTAATCCTATTTGATTTATTAGTATTTGATTCTCCCATCATTGTTGAGAGATGTCAACATCCTGGCAAAGCCTCAGACAAGACCAGGCCACTGGCTAAATTAAAGACAAAGAAAAGTAAGCAAGCAAGCAAAATTTGATTTATAAAGCACTTTTAAAAACGTAGTTACAAAGTGCTTTACACTCAATACAAAAAATATGAATAAATGCATAAAATAAATTAAATGAATGTAAGACATGGATTAGGGAGTAACAAACCAAGCTAAAACGGAACAAAACAAGGCTGGGGTGGGGCTCTATAGGCTTGCCTGAAAAGATGGGTTTTTAGAAGCCACTTAAAACGGTCCAAAGATTCAGCCAATCTAATGGATTGGGGAAGATTATTCCAGAGGTTTGGGGCTAAAACTGCAAAGTCACGGTCACCTTTGGTTTTGCAGTTGGAGTGAGGGATGGATAAAAGACTGAGGTTTGAGGATCGGATGGTCGGAAAATGGAATGAGGGATGAGAAGATCAGAAATGTAACTGGGGGCAAGATCATGCAGTGCTTTAAATGTAATCAATCAGATCTTATAGATTATTCCGAATTTTACGGGAAGCCAATGGAGGGATACAAGAATAGGGGTAATATGGGACCTACGGCTAGTTCTAGTTAGTAGTCTTCTGAACCAACTGTAGACTATTTAAAGTAGCTTTGTTTGTTTGACCAATTAAGAGACATGCTAAGAGGACTATGATCAGAAATTAAGATTCCCTGGTATTTTGTTTGTAATACATTTGAGATCAACTTAGAATCAATAATGAAATAATTAATGTGAGCGGGTTTTATGCATATGTGAGAAAAATTAGTAATTTTTATGCGTTGGGTGCAATATTCTCTATTTATCAACTAAGTTGAAAGATTTAATCAAAATATTTGAAAGTGCATACTGAGTTAAGACAGAGGAGGGTGTGTAGATCGGTGGTCAAGATAGGGATCTAGATAACAATTATTATCACCCCCTATAATCAAATTGGTAGAATTCAGAACTGGTAATAAAAGTCTAAATGGTCTGTTTTTTTTTATTATTCCAAGCTTGGTTACATATTTGAATGATTTCTAATCAATTTTGTGTCCTCAGCTGTACCTGTCACCTTTTTCTACCACTATGAGTTTGCATCTCAGATTCTGTTAAGTGTGATTATAAGCAGCTGTCTCAAAAACTGTAGCGATAACCCATTTCTCAACCTAATTCTTCTATGCCACAGTGGAGTAACAAGCAGTCCAGGGAGTGGCCAGTACCCCAACCACCTAGAACGAGAAGCTTTGATCTTGTCCTCCTTCGCTGGTATGATCCTGGTAAGCTTTACATACAGACGGGTGACAAATGAAAGGAAAAGCCAACATTAAGTGTGTTTTTTTTTTAATCAATATATACTTAGCACAAAAAGTAAGGACATTTGTGTTTGGTAGATTATTTCTTTGTTGTAACAATGCTTCTTGGCAATAAATATTATACTGTTGGAAAGCCTGTTTATTTCCCTTTTAAATGGTGCCACATTTGTAAGGAACATGCATTTGTGGAATGAGCAGCAGAGCTGAGTGTGGGTTGCGCCCATGAAAAATTTGCCAAATCTTCTCTGCCAATGCCAAACAACTTATTTTGCTCTGTTGCTATTGGCTCTTGTTTTGAGCAAACACAAATTTCCTTACTTTTTGTGCTAAGTTTATTTATTGATTTTTCAATAATAACAACAAAACAATGTTCATTACAACAATACCATCTGGGAACAAAAGCAAAAAGGAAATGTAATACACAGTGCATCTGTGTACCTGAGCTTAGTATACAGCATATGAAATATCAAACAATTTCTGAAAGATACATTCCAATAGCAAATATGTATATAAAAATACTAAAACAACAATAAAAGAAAAACATAACACAAAATAAAAGTTTTTCTTTTCCTGTACAATTTCTCCTACATTCTATATGGGTAGCCAATGGTCAAAATACATACGTCACCTTGGGGGGGGGGGCGGATCACTTTGCAGGCTCAACCCCCCCCCCCCCTCCCATTCATCTTCTGGTTCATCTAAAATATTTTCCAGGTCTTTATGTTCAATGAAATGTATAAACGGTCCCCATATCTTTTTAAATATGTCCTGTTTATCTTTTAGTATATAGGTGATTTTCTCCAAGGGTAGGGTTAAAGACATTTCCCTAAGCCATTGACTTATTTGTGGCCTATTAACGTTCTTCCGTGAAAGAGCTATTAATCGTTTTGCTTGTAACAAGCATAAATTTAAGAAGATTTTCTCACTTTCCTATATATCATGCCCATTTGGATACAGACCAAGGATGAATAATTTGGGCTCCAAGGTCAGTTTTATTGCTAAGATCTCTTCTATCATGAGTCTCACCTCTTCCCAAAACATTTGTATCTTTTCACATTGCCACATACAGTCCCTTTTGCCTGCTCAAACTTGGTACAATCATCTAGAAAATTACTATTGAATTTGTTTAATTTAACTAGAGTAATATATGTCCTCATTAACCAGTTATACTGCAGAAGTTTCAGTTGAGTGTTGGCCGTTTGTTTTTGACCTCCAATGCATGCATCCCTCCACTCGTCAATCGAAATATCCTCTTGTAAGTCTTCTCTCCATGCCATAAGCCTCTTTTCGGAGGACTCAGGCGAACTACATAGAAGCACATCATAGAAACTGGTTATAATATTTTACCCAAGACTGTCTCTTGACAACATTATCTCCAGAGGGGAGAGAGGAGGTTGGATCAATGAGTGGTTTTGAGTTTTTGTAATGAAACTTCTGAGTTGTAAGTATTAAAAGAAATGCTTACGTGGGATATCATATTTATTAGACAATTTTTCAAATGACATGACTTTTATCGTCTGGATTAAATAGGTCTTCAACCTTTAATATTCCTTTATCAGCCCAGATTTTGAAACCAGCGTCAGACCTGCCAGGAATAAAGCTATCATTACCCCATATTGGGCTGAAGCAAGACAAAGGGTATGTTTCACCCAAATATCTTCGCACCTCGTTCCAGACATTTATCATGTTTCGTACAATGGGGTTAGAGGTTTGTTTTCTTAGTTTTTTTCAAATTTGCAGAGTACATATACATAGGGAGAGGTACCCTAAGCGAATGAGATTCCATCTCCATCCATTTAGGAACAACTTTAGTTGTATAGTAAAACATGATCATTCTCAGCTGAGCAGCCCAGTATTACCAAAAGGATTAGGGCACTGGAGACCCCATCTGTCATATGGTAAGTATAGTAAAGATAACTGGAGTCTGGTGCGCCTGTTGTTCCATATAAATTTGGAAAATATCTTCCTCAATTTTAAGAATAAGTCAGAAGGAGTGGGGGTAGAGGGAGGTTTTGAAACAAGTATCTTAGGTAATACATTAATTTTTAGAGCATTAATTCTTCCAATTAAAGAAAGTGGCAGGGGCATCCACCTATTGATTGAGTTAGATACAGAATCCATGAGGGAATCATAATTCCTCCTCACCACTTCCTCTATGTTAGGTACAATTTGTATGCCTAGGTATGTAAAGCAGTTTGTTATATTAAAGGTAGACACCTAGGGGATAGGATTATCTCTTTCTTCCGATTAAGTAATAAAATTGAAGATTTTGATTGATTGATCTTATAGCCAGATACTTTACCAAAAGCTTTAATCAATTTTAAAATTTTGTCAATAGATTTATCCAGATTTTTGATGAACGGGATCACGTCATCTGCGTAAAGCGCGATGCGATGTTCCACCTCCCCTATGGTTATACCGGAAATGCTGGGATGCACCCTCACCGCTATTGCGAAGGGCTCGATAGCAAGAATAAACAGTAGGGGGGACAGCGGGCAACCTTGACAACACCCTCTACAAATGTTAATTAGGTTAGATACCAAGTTTTTGGTCAACACTTCAGCAGTTGGATTATCATAAAGCAGTTCCACCCATTTACAGAAGTTTTCCCCGCATCCGAAACGTCTAAGGACTTCGAAAAGATACGGCCATTCGACCCTGTCGAAGGCCTTTTCTGCATTCAAGGAGAGTAGAGCTGTATCTGGCACCCCCTTTTGGCTGTGTAAAATGTTTAGCACACTTCTAACATTGTGGAACCCCTGCCGACCTTGTACAAATCCATTCTGATCATTTGTGACTATCCCTGGTATTTTATCCTGAAGTCTGTTAGCTAAAATTTTACATAATATTTTTACATCTGAATTTAATAAGCTTATTGGTCTCATGTTCTCACATTTGTCTCTGGGTTTCCCTGGTTTTGGAAGCAATGTTATTAAAGCGCCTCTTAATGATGGTGAGAGAGAGCCATTTTGGAATGATTCATAAAACATAAAGTGTTTTAGTAAGTTGTTGGGCCTCCAGAACAGCTTCAATGCTCCTTGTCATAGATTCTACAAGCCTCTGAACTCTACTAGAGGGATGGACACCATTCTTCCAAAAGACATTCCTTCATTTGGTGGTTACACGATGGTGGTGGAGAGCGCTGTCTGACATGTCGGTCCAAAATCTCCCATGGGTGTTCAATTGGGTTGAGATCTGGTGACTGTGAAGGCCATAACATATGATTTATATAATTTTCATACTCAAAACATTCAGTGAGCCCTCATGCCCTATAGATGGGGGCATTGTCATCCTGGAAGAGACCACTCCCATCAGGATAGAGTTGTTTCATCTTATGATAAAGGTGATCTCTCAGAATAACTTTGTATTGATTTGCAGTGACCCTTCCCTCTAAGGGAACAAGTGGACCCAAACCATTTCAGTAAAATTCCCGCCACATCATAACAGAGCCCCCGAATCCCCTCGCTGTAGGGGTCAGGCATTCAGGCTTTTCTTTTAATTTGTCACCAGTCCATCTATTAATTTTATTTAACTGGGTTGTGCCTCTAAGATTAACAACCTTCTATTCTTACAGGAGACCTGGTCAAAAATGTGTTTTATCTGAAACCACAAAACAAAACAGTCAGCATCTGTGTTCATTGGATGGTTTTCATGTTAAAATCTACACAGATTAGAAATTCTTATCGACTCTAGCCCCAATTTAGCGTTAAACCATGGAAGAGACTAGTCTTTTTTCACTCTCCAATTAGAAATCATCAATATGGGCGTGGGCCCAGCTTGTACCTTTGGGGGCTGGTCTGTGCTCCTCGGGGGCATGCGAGGCTGTTGCTCTGCAGGCTCCTGGCCCCCCTGTGGGCTCGGCATTCCTCTGGGGTTGCGGTGCTTTGGGCTTTGGCTGTTCTCTTGGTCGTGGGGTGTCTGCATGACTGCAGGGCCTGTGGGTGGCTGCAGAGCCTGTCTAGTGCCTGGAGGCATTACAAACTATTGTAGATCTCAGACACCAGAATTTATTGGGATTAACCTGTGCACTCACAGCTGGACACTTCACATGCACATACACACTGTTAGCATCTGCCTCACACACTTCCTGGAACACTGTCTGGATTACATCCCTCTTCTTAATCCCTTCTCCCCCTTTCTTTTCTTTTTTTCTGTCTTCTGCTTTATCACTATAAATTCTAAATATCGGCCATACTAAATTGTCCCTAGGTGTGAATGTGTGTGTGTCAGCCCTGGTGACACCCAGGACAGCCCTGGTGGCCTGTCCAGGGTGTCTCCCCGCCTGCCGCCCAGTGACTGCTGGCATAGGCTCCAGCATCCCTGCAACCCTGAATAGGATAAGCGATTTGGATAATGGATGGATGGACTATCTATAAGTATTTTCTTAAACTGATATTGACAAGCTCGATATGTTTTGTCGATCACATGTCAGCGTCTGTTTCTATGTCTATGTCTTATCAGACACGTTTTCAGTTTTAGTTTCTGAGTTTCCTTGTCTCACTTTTTTCCCCTTCACTTCTTTATTAATCCCCATTGGGCAATTCTTTCTCTGCATTTAACCCATCCTAGCTGTGTAGCTAGGAGCAGTGGGCAGCCGCCGTGCAGCGCCTGGGGACCAACTCCAGTTCTTTCCATTGCCTTGGTCAGAGGCACAGACCCTAACATGCATGTCTTTTTGATGGTGGGGGAAACCGGAGAAAACCCACCACAGACATGGGGAAAACATGCAAACTCCACACAGAGGACGACCTGGGATGACCGCCAAGGTTGGAAAACCCCGGGGTTCGAACCCAGGACCTTCTTGCTGTGAGGCGACAGCGCTGTCGCCACTTGAGGTGATTGTCCCCCTTTTGGAGAAGCGATGCTGATTGGCTGTTTTAGCTGATCAAACATGCTGAAGAGGGGGACCGGTGGTAGCTATGAATGTATGTAACAAAAACCCTGTGCGCTTGTCATCCCACAGATCATCCAAAGGAGTTATTATAATTGGTTCTTGATAATCAGTAAAGGTTGCCTTTGCAGGTGGAGGACCTGAACTCCAGTTGCAGATTAACTCTGTAGGACACATTGGCATATAAATTCCCTGTGTTGTATGCCAAGCCTGCCAACAGCACAGGTTTTAAAAAAAAAAGAAAAAAAAAAAGAAGAAATCCTCAGTACAATGATGCGTTGAGTTTTGTCATGCCTCTCTCTAAGCTTTGCACCTTACCTTACTTCAGAATAGCCTACCTCTGGAGGAGATCCTAGCACTCTATAACTGCAAGCCATCTGCATCACACAGCGACCAGTATTCCAAGGTACACTTTAAAAAAGTGTCCTGGCTAACCTTTAAACTTAGAGACATGTGTTGACATATATTAATGATATTGTATAAGTACACTTATAAGTACACTGTTATCACTGGCCATCATCACCGTACTATAACATTACGTTTGTCAATCTATAATGAATCTTTTTGTAAATCCATTGCCAACATTGTCAGTTTTTAGATGGATTTAAAAAAAAATTTTTTATTAAAAAGATGTAATTTTTTCATAGAGCTCCATCATACATCCCTTCACATTGTCCTATCATCCATTTGCCATGCTTGGCTCTTACAAGGCTGTGGGTCACTCAAAGAAGCACAGTAAGTATGTGAAGGTCTGGGCCTGTTGATGAACACACATAAACATCATGTATGGACTGATAGTTTTCGGGACATTCAAAAGCGATCTGCTGATGTCTCTGTCTTCTGTTATTTTTTTCCTAGGTCAGAAGTTGAAAAAGTGGCTCTCTGAGAAGACAAAGTCCAGCGCCCCTATTAGACATAGACCCTCCGAGCATTCTTCACCCTCTTCCTCTTCATCGCACTCATCCCTCAGTGTGAGCTGCTGCAACGTTATGTTTCCTTAATACTGGTTCATTTGGCTAAGATGCAAAAAAAGTGGAATGTAACCAGAAATAAGACCATTTGATTAATGGCAGATGTGTTATCACTGAAAAGAGGAGGCTCAAATACACGTGCGTCATGTCATGGTGGAACATGAGAATTGGAAGTCATTTGCTGCCACCTTGTGTCTTTACAACAAAACTCACCTTTTATGTCTTTTCCCCCTTCGTCTCTCTCACAGGATACTGAGCAGGGTCAAGACAGCAGAGCTGAACACTATGAAGGTTCACAGGAGTCCTTGAAGACTGAAGCTACGGTTCTCTGATGTTCGCTCAGTAGGATTATTGTGACACCGCTAGTTCCAACTCTGCAGCATCCCTGTCATTGCCCTTCATATTTGTGTTTCGAGTCGCACATAGACATCCTCGAAGGGGAAACAGTGTTTGGTTTTTCCTATTTCCCATCACTCTAATATTCAAGGTTTTCCTTTTTACAGTCACTGGGACAATGTTTGGTGTTCTTATGCAAAGTAATACACTTATTTAGGAAATTATAACCAGAGGAATGATGAGCTTTCTCTTTCTGAGTGTGTTTGATTATGAGAAATATTTTTGCAACAGCTATTTTATCATTAACAATTACAATAATGACCATGAAGATGATGGTGGTTGCAGTCACCTGTTTTAGTACATATACTGCTTTAAGTGTGACATACATGTTAGGTTAGTTTGGATGCTACTTGCATCAATATTGGTGGTCTGTCCATTGCACATGGGCACTAATTGCACTTAAAATGACATGCACATTTTGTTATGATATTATTGCTTTTCAGTACTTTAAGATACTTGTATGATGAAACACAGATGCATCTGGTAATTGGTGACTCCTTTGTATTGCATACAAGCATCTGCTGAATGAGAAAATGTAAACAGTGATGATTGGTGGCTTACTCTGGTGTCCTCAACTATGCAACAGGTCTGCATCCTTGCTGATTATATAAAGGTATTTCCTTGTTGTTGGTATTCTCTGTCTGGTTACTCATTGTATACTATTGTCATCCGTTCTCTGTCTGACAAGTGGTGAAAGGCCATGTTGTTTGATGACCTCTGACATTGTACTATGTGGAAAGATTAATCCCAGTTTGATAGATAAGTGGATAAAGTGGCTCTCCCGCTCTGATGTGTAGATCAATAAAGAGGTGCATGGGGGGGTCAGCAATTTGCCTGCTAGGACTTTTGGAGTGATGAATCAGGGCTTTTAACTCTGCCTAGGATCAAGACTTTTGGCAGCTTGTCCAGGGTGCGAAATCCCCGGTCATTGAAATAACAAATAAAGTGGGATCTACCAACCCTTTGATTGTGGTTTATATAGCGGGGCTCTCGTCGTGCTTTGCGAGACCACCAATTTCCATAGGGGATCGGCTCCAGCGTTCTTTGCAGGATGAGCAGTAAGGTAAGACTATCTTGTCTTGTCTGTTTGTATCTGTCAGCTCCGATCTCCAAGACGGCAGGATTCAGTAGGACTTGCGGGAATGAACCCAGGAAATGTAGTAATGTAATCTCTAAAGTGTTCCAAGTTCTCTGAGGGGGCATCAGTATCACAGTTTGCACCAGATGTGATATAACATTACATCATATTTACACTTTAGCAAGGCCATTTGTATGCAGAAGTGATGGTCTCTGTGATTAGGTTCAATAAGCCAAGATGAAACTTAAAACTTGATACTGGTCAGAGAATTTATGTAATGTTTTCCATTTGTGAAGAACTGACATGCTTTATATGCTGTCTATCAATTCTCAATAATTTCTCAGGATGGCAAGATTATGAATCCCATTCCTATCTTGATATGCTCTTGTTGGGTCCTCTGCGCCTAGATCACTTTTTATGAGGACAAAAACTTCCAGGGCCGCTCCTATGAGTGCGACGCAGACTGTGCTGACATGCACCCCCATTTCAGCCGCTGCAACTCCATCCGCGTGGAGAGCGGCTGCTGGGTGCTGTACGAGAGACCCAACTACACCGGCTACCAGTATGTCCTGACCAGAGGCGAGTACCCCGACTACCAGCGCTGGATGGGCTACAATGATTCCATTCGCTCCTGCCGTACCTTCTCTTATGTAAGTGAGGCATTTATTCTACAACTTAGGCTTGAGCAGACACTTGTGAACATACTAGTTCAACATGTCATTGGGTTAGCTGGACATTAAAGGTGCTAGGTGTAATTCTACATGAATCCTGACCCCTGTCGTCCAGAGGTGTATAACTAAAAACATGGCAAAGCAAACGAGGCATGCAAATCAAAATAGGTAGATAGCAGATACCCAGCATGTTTGCTGACATATACCATTTTTGAATGCAGTCAGTATCCATGATGTTTGTTGCAATCACTGCATAATTTGCTGACGAGTGCAAGTGCCAGACAAATATTTTGGGTGGGCCCCATAAACAATACCACCATGAAAAACACACTGTGCTTTTGAATGCAGTAATCTTTCCTTTGTTTCAATAGATTTAATGTATATATTCCGCACTGTTTTGCTATAGCTTGTGTAATCAGGTAGTGTCTCACTGAACGGTTATTGCATGTTACTTCTGTCTACTCTGCCCACTCGATGCCTATTGCATATCTAGCCATCCTGGAGGAGGAATCCCTCCTCTGATGCTTTTGCTGAAGTTTCACCCATGTTTTCCTTTTCCCTTACAAGGGAAAAGGAAAAGATTCCGTGGCGTTTTTCCTCATTTGAACCGAGGGTCTTGTACGTGGAATGGGGAGGAGGGGGTGTTGTGCAGAATGTAATGCGATTTCAAAGCCCTCTGGGATTACACTGTGATTCAGGGCTACATAAATAAATGAGTTAATTTCAGCAGCCCCTGCCAACAGTCACTGTTATATGTACCATGATATTATGCCTCATCAGAGCTGTAATATTACAGACATCCCAACAAATATCAGTTTTAGGGGTTTGACTCTTTTGTGTTTCCTGTGTTATTGAGTCGTTGTACGATGCAACCTGATGAGACATCTTTCAGGAAGAACACTCTCAGCTTCAGGGTGACTTGTCTATATCAGTGTGTGTACAAAAAAAAGTGCAACCCGTTTATATGGAGCATCTGAATAACACAGGTACCACCGACGGACATGGAGGGCGCTCGTGGTAAAAGTGGAGCGTCAGCCCTGACATATTGTGCTTTCTCTTTTATTTCTCCAGACCAGCGAAGGTCCTTATCGTATGATCATCTACGAGCGGCCCAACTTCCAAGGTGAAAAGATGGAGTTCAGCGATGACTGCGAGTCAGTCCAGGACCGGTTCCACAACAGCGACATCTATTCCTGCAATGTCATTGAGGGATACTGGACCCTCTACGAGCATCCAAACTACCGTGGTCGCCAGTATTTCATGAGGCCCGGAGAGTACCGCAAGTACAGCGACTGGGGTGCCAGCTGTGCCGCCACTGGATCCTTCCGGAGAATTACAGAGTTTTAAATGTAAATCAGTGTTAGGTCTCTTAACAATAAACCATGAGATCCTTGATTTTAATAAAGTTTTAGTTTCTTGGAAAAACATCTCCTGCCTCTTTTAAAACCGCCTCTCTGCGGACCGTTTGCCTGTTATGAAAATACTGAACGCTATGACATGATATGAAACAGGACTGTCATTTCTTATTCTAGCCATGACAAGTAGTGTGACCTAGGCTTATGAATATCAATATGGTTCAAAGTGACTGAACAAACAAATCTCTTGTAAACTATTTTGTTTTTTTGTGAATAAACCATTTGGTATTGGTCAAATTCTGTTGAGTGATTTATAAAGGTTTGAAACAGTTTGGCAGTAATTATTGTTTCACTGAGCAAAACTGTTTTATACCTTATTACTGAACGCCAGTTATAACCCCAACCCCGTCATAACCTGTGAACCAGGTTACATTACCTGACATAACCTGTTAACCAGGTCCAAGACTTTAATTTCCCAATGTGTAATGTTTCAATATGGCTTTTTATTTTCAATTCAAGCTCCTTTTGATCTTTTAGGGTCACAGTTCAATGTAACAGGACACGAATCCAGTGTTACTACAGCAGAACACATGGGGGGGGGTGTGTGTGGACAAAGCGCCATAGACGAGGGCTACAACAAAGACCAGAATTAAACAATTTTCTTTTAATCTTGCTTTTAATTGAATAAAAGGAATGCTCTGTGATACAGTTTTGCATTACATGGCGATGGGCAACATGCAAAAAGTGTATATTCGCCACATTTTAATCTATCCATCCTATGTCACATGACTACACATGTACCAATGATGCTAAAGTATTATTAAATCAAGATTTACCAGAAGCTGTGCTTACTACAAAACTAGTTTACTAGTTTGTGAAAGAAAAAGCTATGGTTATTTATGTATAGGTTTAGTCAGTAATATAAACAAAGCAGATTCCCATCTTAATGTATGAAAATGATTGACCTCCGTCACCCTCCATGCAAATGCAACATAAATAAAAAGTGCTCGACATCGGCATTGACCTTTCCAGTGCCTGTCAATGCTATGGCTCTTGCTGGAAACTGAACTGGGTCTATCAACCATGACAGAAAACATGACAGACAGGATTGGGAAGACTCCTGCTACATTTCTGCTGACACCAGACCCGATTTGAATAACAACAAAAACCCCTCCAATGTATTTAAATATGACCTCTACATCACTGACAGCATGTGCACAGCAGGTAGCTCAACCCACAGCAGCAGCCACAATGGGAAAGGTTTGTGTCAAAACCCTCTCATTACATTATTACAGGAGGGTAAAGTGTGACAAAATGTGCCCGAAACCGATGCAGACAAATTTGCGCCACAACATCTCTGTTTGGTGTTTTTATGTGGATTTATCCCTCATGTTCTGAGAAACAGCATCATTTAAAGAGTTGTTTTGTCACTAAATGTGGACCGTTGCTTTCCCCCCCTTCACCAGATTATCTTCTACGAGGACAGAAACTTCGGAGGCCGTCGCTATGAGTGCATGAGCGACTGCGCTGACCTGCACTCCATGTTCAACCGCTGCCAGTCAATCAGGGTGGAGAGCGGCATGTTCGTGATCTACGATCATCCTGGCTTCAATGGAAACCAGTACTTCATCCGCAGGGGAGATTACGCCGACTACATGACCATGATGAACATGAGCGACTGTGTCCGGTCCTGCCGTATGATCCCCCTGGTGAGACTTCAGCTTTTCTGTATCACAGGGTCATGCCTGTCTGTAATATTGCACTCTCACAATCTGGGCACAGAGGTCTGAGATTTATGCCTATGAGAAGTCAGTTAAAACATAGTAAAAGTCCCCCTTGGGGATTATTTTGCAACTGGGGGAATAGAAGATTTATGAGAGGTTTCTCTACAAAAATGTTACTTAAAAGTGCTTGACTCATTCTTTAAAATATACACAGTTTATATATATATATATATATATATATATATATATATATATATTCCACTCATTAGTTGAGCACTTTCATCAACACCATTGACGGTTTCCAAACCCCCCCCCGCTATATATATATACTATATATATACTTTTATAAAGAAAATACTTAATTTAATAGATTTACAAAGATCTGATATGATTTTAACAACTAGTATTACATAGTGATCTATGGTTTCATAATAGTAATCCTTTCATAAGAGTGGGTTTGGTGTTATTTTACTCTCTCCAAATGGGAGATATATAAAATATGGTTCAACAGTGCTCATATATCCCCTTACCACAAGGAAATACAGTAAAACATAACCACAAGAAAGCAGCACTGATATTTATGAATCTAAAGCCACCTGACAGAACAGGTGTCTCCTGCATGTAAGGATTATTTTTGAACATGGTTATTTTTTGAGAATGAATCCATGACCCCTTTCTGCCCTACTTTAGCACTGTGGCAACTTCCGGATGAGGCTGTTCAATCATGTAGACATGGAAGGTCAGATGATGGAGCTGATGGACGACTGCCCCAACCTCATGGAACGTTTCTGCACGTTTGACTTCAACTCTTGCAACGTGATCGACGGCCACTGGCTGATGTACGAGCAGCCCAACTACAGGGGACGTCACTACTACCTGCGAACCGGCGAGTACAGGAAGCACAGCGAGTGGGGAGCTGAGACCCCCAGGATTGGCTCCATCAGACGCATCATGGATCTCTAAAGACAGAAGGGTTTTTGTGAATTGTCTCCTCTTTGCCTTGTTCCACACCCTGAATAAAATGGCGTCAGTGCTCAAGTGCATTCAGTTTTGTTCTTGCTCTCTGCGTTTGGAGGGCACGTTCTCCACTGTGGATATGATGGGGTCATGGCCTGACATCCTAGCTCTCATCAGAAGCCTGAATAAAATGCTAGCAGTACTGACACTGACTACACCTAGACTCAAGCGTTATCTCTCACGGTGCTGAAGAAGCCGGTTTCTATAGGCGACCTCGGTCTGTACATTTGTCTTTTTTATGACTTCCCGAGGTTCTGTGATATTATTCACAGACATACATCATGGTCTTTTTAGTGTCTCAGCCCCAGACTAAACTCTTTGTAAAATATGAATCCAGTGAACACAGGTGAAATACACTACAAATTGTAGGGCTCATTTCAGGATTTCAACACTAAAGATGAAAGTGAGGTACACCATCCAGCAGAGGGCAGTAAAGTATATGAGTCTGTGGCCCTGAGACGTATTCAGCCACAAGGGACCTATTTTTGTTGGTGTCATTTGTGCTATACATACAAAGACGAGTCAAAGATGAGACAGTATTATCTGGCTAAAACTACAACTTGCATTACACATAATGCCCTTATATGACCATTATGATTTGTTTATTATAATGATAAGTACAGAATCAGTATCGGGACCTCATAATTCCTGTGCTAACAGTAGCATCATTATCTTGGAAACACACATTAAACTAACTTTAGAGACAAAGGTTGTACAAAAATCTAAAATTCTTCCAAATGACAGCGTTCTATTCAAAATGGGAAAAACAAAACATCCATGGATGTAATGTTAAAGATCAGACAATTTCATTCATAGACTGATGTTTTCAGACAGATTAACACAAGATGTTAATGTAACTTGCATTTCTAGTGTGAACTGAATTTATACCTTTTTTTATGTTTTAAAAATTCCCATGGCTGGCCATGCCTATAGGAGAGGGTTTCTTCAGTGTTGGGCAGGAAAGGTTAAGGATAAACCTGCCTATAAGTGACGGCTGGAATGTGAGGAGCTTTCTAATATGGACCCATACTCATATGAGGTTCAGTGAAAAAGCTTATTTTTTTCAATCTATCGCCCTAAACAATCAAAACAATGCGACCAAACCAGCCAATATATACAGTTCTACCTGAAACAGCCTTTCACAGCACACACTTGGTAAAACAAAGTGTGACCTAATTCTTCTATGATATCCATCTTTTGAGTTGGGAAAATTGGGAATATAAATATAGATCTATTGAGCTTAATAGCAAACACCTCTCCCTCCCAAACTGGGCCACCACATCATACAAGTCCCAGGTACAAAACCTAACTCATAACCATCTCTTCAGGAGGACACCATGGAACAAAAAGTTGCTGGCTCTGACAATACGAATGGCAGGTGCAGTCTGCATTTCCCATCACTATAAATGGGGCAGGCAGGAGTCTTCAGAGAGCTTGACCCAGCGAGCACAGGGCAGCAAGGCACTGTCAATCAGTTAACATGGGGAAGGTAAACACCATGGCACCCGGGGTTGACATGAGGTGGACATGGGGGGGGGGGGGGTACTACAGATGCTTTATGTAAAAGTGTGGTATGGAAAAACTGTAGAGTAAGCAAGCATACATGGCACATACTGTGGTATGGGGCTGGTTGCAGGCTGCAATTTCCTCCCATAGACCGCATGTATATTGAGCATGCTAACGATCACTTTATCACTGCAATTTCCATCACATTGAGATCATCTTCTACGAGGAAAGTGACTTCGACAGGTTCCATTTTGTGTGCACCAGTGACTCTTCTGGCAACACCATCAGGGTGGAGAGTGGCTGCTTTATGGTCTATGAAAAGCCCAACTACATGGGCAACCTGTACTACTTGAGGAGGGGGGAGTACCCCGACTACCACCACTGCATGGGAGTCAGCGATTCCATCAGCTCCTGTCATCTCATCTGCACGGTGAGCTCCAAAGCCAACGTCACATTTCAAATCAGTAATGATCATCAAAGATTAAAGTAGTCTAAAGGATCTTGGGTAAACTGCTGCATTAGGACACAAGTTACCCTTCTGCTAGGATCCAAGTCAATATTTAATACGGTGCTTTATGATCCATCACTTAACAGCATTTTTTTTTTAAAAACCATGTTTTTGACATGGAAAAAAGTAAATGATTCTCAGGTTATCAAATACAATTTATCACCATGAAAAGGAGCTGATCAATTAACATTCCCTCCCTTCCCATTTGAAAGCAGCGGGGATGCGGGCCATTCAACGTACGTCTGTACAGAATCAGAATCAGATCAGAATCATGTTTATTGGCCATGTAGGTTTGCACAGACATGGAATTTGACTCCGGTTTCGTGGCTCTCTCAGTGTACTTAACATAGAATAACAACACTACAACACAACAATCTTCAGCGATATACACAAGTATTGACATGTACAGGCGAAAGCCTGTACAAGTCATACGTATAAGTCATGTATAAGTCAGTGTATAAGTCATGTATAAGTCACTGTTTAAGTCATGTATAAGCCACTGTATAAGTCATGTATACGTCACTGTATAAGTCGTGTATAAGTTATTGTATAAGTCATGTATAAGCCACTGTATAAGTCATGTATAAGTCACTGTATAAGTCATGTATAAGTCATGTATATGTCACTGTATAAGTCATATATAAGTATATGAGCGGATCGAGTTTGGCGGGCAGTTGATGGACCTGGCGGACGACTGTCCCATCATCCTGGAATGCTTCCATGTCGACGGCGTTTTCTCCTGAAATGTCACGCATGGCAACTGGCTCTTCTGTGAGCAGCTGCACTACCGGGGCCGGGACCCAGGAAGTACACGAGGTTCAGCGAATGGGGCGGCAGGACTGCCAGGGTCAGCTCCATCAGGTGCATCATGGACTACTGAGTGGTTTGCATATGCCGTTTTACGACTCTATCTGTTGGACGATATTCGGCACGGTCATGTGAAAGAACACCCTCATCCCACCCACTCCTCACCCCTCATCCCATGCTTGGATGATGGACAAACTCTTAAGGACTTTTAATGTATTGAGGTCAAGTAGACAGCAATCATTACATGGAGTCCAGTGAGTCATATTCCATCCATCCATCCATTATCCATTATCCAAACCTCTTATCCTGCTCTCAGGGTCGCGGGATACTGGAGCCTATCCAAGCAGTCATTGGATGGCAGGCGGGGAGACACCCTGGACAGGTCGCCAGGCCATCACAGGGCTGACACACACACACACACACACACACACACACACACACACACACACACACACACACACACACACACACACACACACACACACACACACACACACACACACACATTCACAACTGGGGACAATTTAGTACGGCAGATTCACCTGACCTACATGTCTTTGGACTGTGGGAGGAAACCCACTCAGACACAGGGAGAACATGCAAACTCCACACAGAGGACGACCCCCAAGGTTGGACTTCCCTGGGGCTTGAACCCAGGACCTTCTTGCTGTGAAGTGACCGTGCTAACCACTATGCCACCGTGCCACCCAGACATATTCCAGCGTTTTGGAATTACACATGATTATAATGTCCTAAAAAAAACCCTGTATTATCAGAAAATATGGATATGGAGTTCTATATTTTCTGATTTGGAAAGTTGGATACACGTGCAAATCATTTATCACACAAAAAAGAAGCAAAATACAGGGCAGTGGGGGGGGGAGTGCCCATCTTTTGATCAAACTCTCACTGTCACAACAAACCAATCCCAAAAATGAAGTCTTAATCTGCCCTGAAGACCACAATAATAAGTTAGCGTTACCCTCTGATGTCGTTTTTGTGTGTTTAATGATGATTTATGTTCTATTCATTGTATAACTACTCACACTTTTGTTTGAGCATACAGCGTCTGAACCAAAGTGATGTCTGGATGTGCCCACCATGGCATGCGAAATGGTGAGTCTTCCCACAGTAACGGTGAACTGACCGTCTGTACAGCTGAAGAGCATCATATTCATGCTTGTTTTTTTTTGCTTTTTATAACTACATTCAAAAATCTGAAATGTCTGCTGTGATGTTGGTTGATGTCTACTAACAGTATGGTTTGCTCTTGATGGCCCATGATAACAGAGGCTCTGTCATGCGTCGGCACCATATTAAATATTGCCTTGATCTCAGTATTTGCTGATGCTGTGCAGAGCTCACTGTATGACTCTGGTGTCCAGTGGTTTTTTTTTTGTTTTTTGGAGGGAATTGTGATGAACGTGGAGGAAAGTACAATACCAATAAGCAGCATCTATACATAAACAAATTTTTTCTACCCACATATCCCCCTCCGCTGATCCATCATCACTATGAGGGGTATATTTGAATGACAATACTTTATGCTGTGCAATCACACAGCTGCCCTTTCTTTCCTTTTTTTATAAAGGACAGTGGCTTGGCTGAGGGACAGCACTGAGCGGTAATACAGCCTGATGCCACCATGACCATGGGAAAGGTAAGGAAAATTTCATTTTCCCATTTTTACCTACTTTTTTATTTTTTCTACATGCACGTTTCACCTTGCAATACAAGACCAACTATTAAATACTCTCGTATTTGAGGTCTCCCAGTCACTGACTGGCTGTCATGGACAGACTGTTTTAGATGCACATATCATATTCGTTACATTGCGGCCACCAGGAAAATCCATGTGTTTGTGTGTGTGTGTGTGTGCATGCATGCGTGCGTGCCTGCGTGCATGCATGCGTGCATGCATGTGTGTGTGTCTGTGTGTGTGTGCATGTGTGTGTGTGTCTACATGTTACCTTTGCTGCAGATCATCTTCTACGAGGACAGGAACTTCCAGGGGCGCTCTCATGAGTGCAGCAGCGACTGTGCCGACCTCCACTCCTATTTCAACAGGTGCAACTCCATCAGGGTGGAGAGTGGCTGCTTCATGGTCTATGAAAGGCCCAACTACATGGGCAACCAGTACTACCTGAGGAAGGGAGAGTACTCTGATAACCAGCGCATGATTGGCATCAGTGATTGTGTCAGATCCTGCCGTATGATCCCTGTGGTACGTAACAGATATGGCATGTACAGTGAAGCACAAGGATATATACAGCATAGCACTGTGAATACCATTAACATAGCTTTAAATAACCATATATAGGTCAATGAAATACTGACTGAATTTAAGTTAACTGCAGTGTGCTATGTTACAACTTATTGAAATTTTGCTTGCATACAAAAGAGAGCCATACATTAGTTAAAAAAAGCAAAAAACTGTTGGTAGTGATGACTAACCGTGCGTCTGTCATTGTGTGCCAGCACCGTGGCTCGTACAGGCTGAGGCTTTATGAACGCTCCGACATGGGTGGCCAAATGCAGGAGCTGGTCGACGACTGTCCCAACGTCCAGGACCGCTTCCGCATGTCCGACATCAACTCCTGCAACGTGATGGACGGACACTGGCTGCTTTATGACCTGCCCAACTACAAGGGCAGGGTGTACTACCTGAGGCCCGGCGAGTACAGGAAGTACAGCGACTGGGGAGGCGTGAGCCCCAGGGTTGGATCCCTCAGGAGAATCACCGACATCAACTAAAATCACTGTGGTTTAACTGTCTCTCCACCAATAAATGTTGGGCTGTTTAACAAAACATAACTGTCTGGAATTGTGAATGTTTATGCACTAGCAGTTGCTTCATGTTGTATGTGTGACAGGGAGAGAGAGAGAGAAAGAGAGAGAGAGAGAGAGAGAGCGAGAGAGAGACATTAAGAGTCCACTGCTCCATGTGAAGAACACTACTTCATACTACTTCATTGTAAGGCAACATTACCAAGTGTCATCCCCATAGTGTAGGCATAACCCCAAAACTCTGCCACTCCAGGTCCAGTTATGTTATTTTTTCTCCTGATATGTAGAAAAATGACACTTAGACCTCCAAATTGCATTATCTAGCAGTTGTGGCCCAAAGAATGTCGATAAATTAGCTTGTGGTTAAGCTTTCATACTATATTTAAATCTCCTCTGAGACCAGTACACAAACAATGGCGGGATAAGTTGTTCTCTCCCAGTCTGGCATCACCACTGGGAATAACTGGTCTCCATCTCGTCAGGTTTTATCCCTTCCTTTAGTGTGAAAGAGGGAAAACCTTAATACAATGTTAACAGTGCACGGTGAAGAATGAGTGACAACAAACCGTCACCAATGGTCACGCTAACCTTGAAAATACCATGTAACATAAAGACTTTGCACTGCAAAAAGAGAAATCTCATATTTGATCCAATGTATTTACTCCATCTCCTTCCTCATTAAAGTCTGACATATCAAATCATCATTATTGGTCATCGGTATGTAATAGATTCGGTGAACCACTTAGAAATGTCACTATCTCCAAGGAATAAATACATTACAATATTTATCATAAAATACACAGATTGTAGTTTTTGTATGTCGGGTCACTGCTCTTACCTTATTATTGTGTTTTATGTCATTTAAAAACTTCTTAAAATGTACATTGTCAATGTTTGAAGTACTCCATTGAAATCTCCAGAGGGAATCCATTGCCTGAAAGACAGATGTAAAATATGGATCAATCAAAATGTTTAATTCATTATTGTCAATATCTTACCACTGACACAATATCTACATTATGAAATCCCAGCTGATGGCACCATGTACAATAAATAGTAAATTTAAGCATCATATATGTTGTTTCCAGTTGTCATGCTGTTACGTACACAGGTACACATGCTACATATCATAATGCGGCGTTAAGGATAAAACAACCAAGTTGAGACTTACTACATGGCAAATTCCGTCCCCGGCGTAATGAGATCATTCATATAGCTGCCACAGAAACGTCCCATGAGTCCTTGTGATCCATCGATGAACCTCAGAAATCACCATGTGTGAATATACAAACAGCTAGTTTTGTTTATTTATGTCCGGAGGCCCAACTATAGCCAGCACCCAATGCAATAAAACAGTGGAGTGACTACTTGGTTAAAACCAATCCTAAACTGAGACCGTGAGGCATAAACCGTCCAATGGTACTGGAAAGAGGTTCAAAACATCAAGTGTGGACAATGCAGAGCGATTAGGACACAGATGACATGACTTCATTCTGTAATCGATGAAAGTCAAAGTGTTGATAGTCATTGAAAAAGCTGACATCAGTTGGCATTAGTAATAAACGTGTCACATACATGGTGCTGTAATATACAAACCGTGAGAAGTTGTGTATGTCCAGTTTTCAGGGGGCACATACGTTAACAGCTGTGTTACCTCTTATTTGCATACAGTGGGGCTGCTCATGCAGAGCAGTAGGGAGTGTGAATGGCTTCCTGCTCCGTTACGCAACATTTTTAATACGGAAGGGCTGTTCCATATTGTTCTGCAGCCATTGTCCATCGGACGTGTGGATACCATACTAGTCTTTTCCTTTGTCCGTGCATGTCAAAACACCAAACTGGTTAATTATTTATCCTTTTTTTTTCAAATACAAATCCATATTTCTGACCCAATGTTGAGCTGTAACAAAAAAGGTAAACATGTGCCAGTAGCCTTTATAATCATAACTATGTGAGCATTTGAATAACAATACTTTGTTTGTCAAGAGGCAGTATAAAAAGCTCTGAAAACATGTTGAATCTCTTCAACGGAGACCATGGGCAAGGTAAGTGCTTTTTGTCCCCCCGCTCTGAATTGTAAACGTTCCCCTTACCCCTCTTCTGGAGGCCTTTCTTGTACAAAACTGAACTTTTGTCTTTCCTCTCCTCTGCTCAAATCTATTCAAGTTATCCCAGATTCTGCTATTGCCAATGACACTTGAACTTTTCCCATTTCATTCCCATTGCAGATCATCTTTTACGAGGACAGAAACTTCCAAGGTCGGAGCTATGAGTGCAGCAACGACTGCACGGACCTTCACTCCTACTTCAGCCGCTGTAACTCAATCAGGGTGGAGAGCGGCTGCTTCATGATCTACGAGCGGCCAAACTACATGGGCCACCAGTACTTCATGAGGAGGGGCGAGTACCCTGACTACCAGAGATGGATGGGCTTCAGTAGCTGTATTCGCTCATGCCGAATGATTCCGATGGTAAGAATGTATTATTTGGTCAAGGAGTGAGACAGGAAAGCCAGAGCTTGTCTAAGATCAAATCCACAGTGGACTACTTCTTACGGTCTCACTGTCTATCAAACTTGAAGTATAAGTTACTGTATATTAATGTTTTTGCTGCTCAAAGATGAACTTGCCCTGACAATACCCATAGAGCAGATTCTCCGAGCCATTTCTGCTCGTCTTCGTCTACTGAGGATGCCATTTTGATGATTTCCCCCCCCCCCCACCCCCTCGCTGGTCCCACAGTATCGTGGTTCTTATAGGATGCGTATCTATGAGAAGGCTGACTTCAGCGGCCACATGATGGAGTTTATGGATGACTGTCCTTGTGTGTCCGACCGTTTCCACCACCGTCACATCTACTCCTGTAACGTTATGAATGGTTACTGGATCTTCTACGAGTACCCCAACTTCCGAGGCAGACAGTACTTCCTGAGGCCCGGGGAGTACAGGAGGTACCGTGAATGGTGCGCCACGTGCGCCATTGTCGGCTCCTTCAGAAGGGTCACCGAGTTTTAGCCATGACGATGAGACTTGCTGTAAATATCCACCACTTGTTTTATTAAAGATGTTGAATTTTTAACCTTCTTCTGTGAACGTATTCCCTTTGATTTGTTCTAAGGTGGTCTCCCCCCCAAGTGGTACGAAAATCTAATCGTACCTTTATCGTGTGGACTTTGATAAATCGCAAAGCGCTTTTCAAAGATTCAAGGACATATGGCGTTATTGTGTTGGTTTCAGCTAGAGTGAAGTCCATTAAAACGTCTGTTCATAGCAGTAAGCTAAGGAAGTGTTTGAGCCCAGATGGATCGAGCGAAAGCCCTTTCTTTCTCTGTTGCAGTACAACATTTGAATGTCACAATCACAACATGCCAGATGATAACTTACCACTGACCCATCTCTTTTATGTTAAGTGCATTTATGCCAAGTAGAAAGGCATTTCTCACATTTTGATGGCTACGTTTTGGCCATGGACTGAACCCTAAACATTGGTCAGTCATTCAGATCAGTGGGCACATCCTAACCACACAGCGTCACTGACATGTTTTGTTTTTCTTTACAAACTGTGGTTATCATTAATTATTGATTGAAAAAATAAAACTATATATCTTTTATCTTTATGTAAATTTTATCAGATTAGAAACTGGAAATAAGAACTATTGAATGTAGTCAGCTACAGAGCAATGGCCCAAGCTTTTGTTCATACAGTGAAAAAGAGAAAAGAGGACATAAAATGTCTGTTCAGTGTGAACTGATCTCTCACTAACACCTCAGCAGGGTCAGAGACTCGGCATCTCAGCCACGCATGCTGTAGGTGAATAGAAATGCTTATTATTCCATTTTAGTTCATGATTTGGCAGTACATCTCTATTTTGCTTATTGAAGTGAATTGTTAAAACAAGAGTCGTGAAGATTGAGGTATGTATAACTTTAACTTACTGACACTTATTATGAGACTTATGAACTGACACTTACGACACTTACTGACACTTATAAACTGACACTTATGAGTCTTACGAAGTGACACTTATGAACTTACTGACACTTATGAACTGACACTTATGAACTTACTGATGCTTATGAATTAACTGACACTTATGAACTTACTGACGCTTATGAACTTACTGATACTTATGAACTGACACTTATGAGACATGAACGGACACTTACACTTATGAACTGACACTCATGGACTTAGACACTTATGAACTGACACTTGTGAACTTACTGATGCTTATGAACTTACTGACACTTATGAAACGTATGAACTGACACTTTTTAACTTACCGACACTTATGAAGTGACACTTAAGGAACTTACTGACACTTATGAGACTTAACACTTATGAACATACTGACACTTATGAACTGACACTTATGAACTTACTGATGCTCATGAACGTACTGACACTTATGAGACTAATGAACTGACACTGACACTTATGAACTGACACTTATGACACTTAACGAGACTTATGAACTGACACTTATGAACTTACTGACACATATGAATTGACACTTATGAAGTGACACTTATGAGACTTACGAACTGACACTTACTGACACTTATGAGACTTATGAACTAACACTTACTGACACTTATGAACTTACTGACACTTATGAACTGACACTTTTGAACTTACTGACACTTATGAACTTACGAACTTACTGACATCTATGAACTGACACTTATGAACCTAATGACACTTACAAACTGACACTTATGAACTTACTGATACTTATGAACTGACACATATGAACTTACTGACACTTATGAGCTGACACTTACGGACACCCTGGTGACTACTTGGTGTTTGAGCAATCCAAATCCCACAGACCTACTGGAAAGGAAACAGTCACTCGTGCTGTCATGTCAGCACTGTCTCTTCCAAATAAATGAAAAATAGTTGAACCTGGGTTTTAAAGTGGATATTGTAGTATTGGGTGGTAAAAGTCTTTCACAACTTTGTTCTGCCATACAACTTCACCTCCTCTTTAAGCTCACCGTTACATGCCTTCTCTTGCATGTGGCTGCCATGTTGAAGGCACAAAACCTCATGGGGCATCAAATCAGGAAGGTCCTACCGGACAAGAACCATTATACTGAGCAACCACAAAAGCATTCAGAGCCATTATAGTCATCTTATATGATACTCATGGTTTAGTTATTGTCTTCAGTGGCTATTTTCAGAAATGACATTTGTTTGCATGTAAATGTTGAGGATTGTTGCTCCATATGGTTCTGACTCTCCACCTGTTATCAAATTTTCTCATAAACTATAAATAGTTGTATAAATGTTTTGGTTACAATAATACATTACTACTACATCTACTACTACTACCAATAATAACCATCATCCCTGGCAACACACGTTGTACAGTCATATGTATTTTCTTCTACATAATATAAACCACAAACCTGGCTGCACTTAGCCAAAATCTAAAACAGAGCACTTTTCAAAATATTATGTTATCGATTACATGTCAAACCTACGATTTTTTTCATTAATTAATGCGGAATTTCTCCATAATATTTTATTTTACGCAAAAAAAACAAAAAAAACAAAAAACACTGCAATTACCATTAGCAAATGTCATTATCAGATGAACATTTTAACATGGCCTATTATTCCTATGTACTATGTTACTTTACTCCTAGACTGATCAATCTTTCATTTTATTCCTGGGACGCTTGACCGACTGACACTTCCTGATCACTATAAAGTTATACATACTACATTTAATATACATCATTACGCAATTCAACCAAACTGACAAGAAAATTGATTTGTCTTCAGTGTAATCTCATTAAAATAATCTAATTTATGTGTAATATAGTTTTCGTATTTCCTTTAACACATTAGCCTTGGTCATGTATCAGCAATATCAATCAGAAAATCTACTGTAGGATACCGACACATTAAACCAAGATCCAAATATGTTTTTTAGTTCCGATTTATTGAATTTGTTTTAAACCAGGATATCACGACAGAGATTTGTAGATGGCCTCGTGTCACGTCCTTTCTATCTATGACGGTCCGACCATATGCAGAGAACTTTCTGAGTGAGAATGGTGCACGCACAAAGGTTATGCTTATAACAGACAATAGAGGTAATCGCTGCCAGAAATGTATGGATGGAGGACCATTGTTAGCCATTTTTGACCCGGTTCAGCAAATGTCATACTGCTAGTTCATCAGGTTTTTACATTTGAATAACAACAAGACATGGTCCCTGGGCTTCTGTATAAATTGGCCCTGGAAACATGGGATTGGCAGAGCAAGTTGAACCATCCACTGTGGAACTACCTAAACCATCATCATGGGCAAGGTAATGTGTAATGTGTGTTGATACACATTTTCACATATTAAAAAATTGTAGTTAATGATGAGTAACGGTTATTTTTAGTCTCAATTTAAGTTATGTTATCATACAGTCAGGTTTTAAAAGTTTTGACATTGATGCAAGTAATTTATATAACATTATAAAAAACCCTATAGCCATCTTACAATGTATATCCTAATCCAAGTGCATTCCTTCTTCCTCCCATTTCAGATCATCTTCTACGAGGACAGGAACTTCCAGGGTCGCTCCTATGAGTGCATGAGTGACTGCTCCGACATGTCCTCCTACCTGAGCAGGTGTCAGTCCTGCAGGGTGGAGAGTGGATGCTTCATGGTCTATGAGCGCCCCAACTTCATGGGCCAGCAGTTCTTCCTGAGGAGGGGAGAGTACAATGACATGCAGCGTCTGATGAGCATGGGAATGATGTTTGACTCCATCAGGTCCTGCAGAATGATCCCCTACGTAAGAGACCTCAGCTAACATTCACAGGGCCACTAACTTAGTCTAGACTATTTGCACTATAACTCATCACCTTGAGTTTTCATTTTCTTTTTGCTGGTAAAACTGTTGTACTCTACTCAAAATAGCATAACATACTCACTTTTATTAATCAATTAAGATATCTGAAAGACAGATGTAAGACATTACATTTGCAAAAGCATTATAGTGCTACTCTTTGAGCAAATGCCTATGGTAACATCTTGTTTGGATTGCATTTACAGCACAGAGGACAGTTCAGGATGAGGATCTACGAGAGGGAGAACTTCGGTGGTCAGATGGTGGAGCTGATGGATGACTGCGAAAACATCACGGACCGTTTCCGCATGTCCGACTGCCAGTCCTGCCAGGTGTTGGAAGGCCACTGGTTGCTGCACGAGCAGCCCCAGTACAGAGGCAGGATGATGTACATGAGGCCCGGAGAGTACAGGAACTTCAGGGAGATGGGCATGAGTGGCATGAGGGTCATGAGCATGAGGCGCATCACTGAGATGTGCTAGACATCTGTATTTGACCGAAGCAAATAAATGTGACATCTAATTCATACTCATGTGTCCGGTACTTATTTTCCTGTGGTGGTTTGTCTTTAATTGGGATATTTGACTAGAACAATGAAATAGATGAAATCTCTAACTATTATGCATAACTAACTGTCAGTGTAGCTGGCATTGTGTGTTGATGTGGCCAGAAAGATGGGTATCTGTTGTGCTGGCTAGCAAGTTAGGTAGAGGCATCTTTACTTTTTCACATTTTTCTGTCTGTTGTTCTTATGGCAGTATGTGCAGTAGTTGCAAAAAAGCCAACAGTTGTGAGTATTCCAAGGTTCAAAACCATGATAACTACAAAATAGATACACGAATCTTCATCTTCCTCCAGAGTACTGAATGGTTCATAACAGAGGAGTACTAGGTCAAGGATCAACACCAAGTAGAAAAGTAGAAAGGTTAAAATAGGGCAGAAGCATTATCAGGTGAAAGCAGATGAGGTGGGAAAAAAAAGACTATGATCAGGGGAAAGAACAAAGCAGGTCAGGTAACAAACATTATAAATGGAGTGAATTCACTCTTTTCTAAAAAGGTCATTTAGTAAGTCAGGAGTGAGGATGATGGGTCACCATCAGAAAGGAAGAGCTAAGATTTTGGTAGCAGCGGAGGAAGGGTAGGCTATGGGCTGAAATATTGGGCTTAAGGGATAGGATGCACTTAAAGGGAAATTTCACCAGTCATAATGTAAACATCCAGGAAGTACTGATGGTCTATATCAGCGGTTGGCAACCTGTGGCACCGTGACCACGGTGGTATGCGAGGCCATCAACATGGGCACATGGAGCAATTCAAAAAAAAATTTTTTTTAATATACTTATTTTGATAGAATATATTTTTAATATAAAATATAACATGTGCAAGAACCAACAAGGTGGCGAGGTGACGGCACGCCACATGTGTTGGATCTTAGAGTTACAAATGAGGATAAAATGATAGATGACATTCAGTATTTAGGCCCTCTAGGTAACAGTGATCATTGTGTCATACTGTTTAAGGTAATTTATTACACAAAAACGGTGAGAAATGAAACGACAAGAAAAAATTACAACAAGGGGAATTTTGAGGAAGCACGTAGAAAATTAGAAATCTTTTGACTGGATACAATACCTGTCTAATTATGATGTTGAAGACAAATGGAGATAAAGGATAAGTTGAAAGAAATAGAGGATAAGTACGTACCAAACAGTAAAACCAGGTCCCAGAATAAAAAGCATAAATTTCCCTTGGATGGTATTACAAAATGGAAAGTTGTAGAAAAAAATAGTATTGCGAGAATAAGAAGTAAAAAACCAGAGGTACAACAGCAATATCGAAAAGTTACAAACTTTGGAAGAATGAGAATATGTTATTTAAGAAAGCTATATGAAGAAGACTTAGCAAGACAATCTATGCTGAAACCAAAGGTTATCTGGAATTATATTAATAAGAGGAAAAAAATTAAGACATCAGTAGGAGATTTATATACTAATCAGAAGGATACAAACTCCCCAAAAACAGACAAAGAAACTGAAAGGGCAGAAATACTGTCAGATTATTTCAGCAGTGTATTTGCGATTGAACCTGAAGGGCACATACCTGAATAGCCAAGAGTGGAAGTTCAGCAAACAGAATGTTTTATAATAACTTCTGAAGATATAAAACGGCTTCTACAGGGTATTAACATCTATAAATCACCAGGGCCAGATGTGATACATCCTAGGATCTTAAAGGAATTGGCTAGTGTGATTACTGAACCTCTAACAATGTTGCATAATAAATCATTAAAAGAATCAACTTTACCCTGTGATTGGAAAGAGGCACATATCAGCGTAATTTTCAAAAAAGGAAACAAGTCACTAGCAGGAAATTACAGGACAGTTAGTCTGACATCTGTAGTATGTAAGACAATGGAAAAACTAATCAGGACATATATTGTTGACCATATTAAGTCTAACAGACTTTTTAGTAACAAGCAGTATGGATTTATATCTGGAAGATCGACTACACTTCAGCTTCTCACCGTTCTTGATAAGTGGTCAGCAGCTTTGGATAAAGGGGAGTCAGTTGATTGCATGTGTATGGACTTTCAAAAAGCTTTTGATAAAGTTCTTCATAAAAGACTGTTGTCAAAATTAAAATCCTATGGTGTAGACGACAGAGTTAGAGGCTGGATATAAGATTTTTTACATAATAGGAAACAGCAGATGGTGGTTAATGGGGCCACTTCAAAATGGAAACTGGTGACTTCTGGAGTTCCACAAGGTTCTGTATTGGGCCCTGTACTCTTTGTTGTCTATACAAATGATTTACCAAGTGTGATACAATCCAATTCATACCTTTTTGCGGACGATACAAAAATATTTAGAATAATTAATAAGGACGCTGATATAGCCCATCTTCAAGCAGACCTCCATAGCATGAGTAACTGGTGTGATAGGTGGCTACTGAAATTGAATCAAGAAAAATGCAAACATTTACAAATTGGGAAAACAAGTGCCAACTGGGTCAACTACAAAGTCGGAGATTTAATGGTTCAGCAAGTGGAAGAAGAACAGGACATTGGTGTCGTGGTCGATAGTTCAATTGAATTTCACACGCACATTTCTGAAAAAATTAAAAAAGCAAACTCTATGCTGGCGATAATTAGAAGAACTTTTCTAAATTTGGGTAAGGAAATAGTTTTACCATTACATAAATCCTTGCTGCAATCTCATCTTGAATTTGCAAGCTCGGTCTGGTGTCCTTATAAAGTAAACTATATAGAAAAAATTGAGAAGGTTCAGAGAAGAGCTACTAAACTAATCCCAGGTCTGAAAGAGATGTCATATGATGAGAGGTTAAGAAATTTACAATTACCAACTCTAGTATACAGGAGACATAGAGGAGACATGATTGAAGTCTATAAACTTGTACACAAAATATATGATTTCACAGCTGAGCCTGTTGTCTATTTGTGGAATAATAGGTATGAGTTAAGAGGGAACTCCTTAAAACTATTCCCATAAAGTGTCACTCTGAAAAGAGAAAAATCTTCTTTACAATTCATGCTGTAAGAGCATGGAACAAACTTCCAGAGGATGTGGTGCAGGCTCCTTCAATTAATTCTTTTAAAAATAAGATTAGATACATTTTGGTCAACAAAGGACCTTTTATACGACTATAAAGCTGAGTTGTGATCATTGTGAGTATTGTGTGACTATGATTATGTGTGAGACTAATGTATTTGAGAGACTATTGTATTTATGTGACTTGTGATTATTTGTGAGATTATTGTGATTTTAATAACTATATTGTGGTTCTTTTCTGTATGGTTGTTTGTTTTAATTTGTTGAGTCTGGTGTAGAGGATTTGTATCCTGTGCCAGAAAATTTTTCATTAAATTAAATAGCCTAATGGTGAATTAGACGAACAATTCGATTTAAAATAATACTGAAATAATTAATTAGTTTCAAATTACACCATTGTTTTTGACAGCAAGAGAGCGCACACAATTGACATGGTCTATCATACGGATATCATACGGACAGGATCTCAAGGCGCATCCAAGGTGAGGACTGTGTCCATTTCGGGAACCTCAGAATTGCATCTCTGCTATTCGCAGATGATGTGGTTTTGTTGGCTTCATCAGAACACGACCTCCGGCACGCACTTGGGTGGTTTGCAGCGGAGTGTGAAATGGCTGGGATGAGAGTCAGCACCTCTAAGTCTGAGTCCATGGTTTCTCTACCAGAAAATGGTGGATTGCTCCCTCCGGGCTGGGGATGAGTTGTTGCCTCAAGTGAAGGAGTTCAAGTATCTCGGGGTCTTGTTCACGAGTGACGGTAGGATGGAGCGGGAGATTGACAGGCGGATTGGTGCATCATCAGCAATAATGCGGACGTTGTACCTGACCGTTGTGGTGAAGAGGGAGCTGAGCCAGAAGGCAAAGCTCTCAATTTACCAGTCAATCTTCGTTCCAGCCCTCACCTATGGTCATGAGCTTTTGGTAGTGACCAAAAGGGTGAGATCGCGGATACAAGCAAATGAAATTAGTTTCCTCCGTAGGGTGTCTGGGCTCAGCCTTAGAGATAGGGTGAGGAGCTCGGACATCCGGAGGGAGCTCGGAGTAGAGTCGCTGCTCCTTCGCATCGAAAGTAGCCACCTGAGGTGGTTTGAGCATCTGATTAGGATGCCTCCTGGGCGCCTTCCATTGGAGGTTTTCCAGGTACGTCCAACTGGGAGGAGAACCCAGAGTAGACCCAGAACTTGCTGGAGGGACTACATGTCCAATTGTTGCGTTCTGTTTATACTGATATTCATGTTACCCTCTTGCACCACTAGGTGGTGCTATGTTAATAAGCTGTTTCCTGTTTTGACATGAAGAAGAGAATGTAATGATGGCTGCCTACATGATCCTTGAGTTAAGTAAACGTCCGTTCTAATCCGACCTGCCTCCTCGTGATTGTGCACCACCCAACACTATAAACTGGCGACGAGTGAACCCAAAGATTGTTTTTATGCTTTTGGCTGATATTTTCTGAAAATGGCTGTGAATGTGCCTTCTCCCGCGATGTTCCTGCCTTGCCCGGGCGAACCTGCAATGCCATTCAATACATGGCTACGGATATTCAACAATTACTTACTGGTGATCAGTGCAACTGGAAATGCTTGGCCTGAAGCTCACAAGAGAGCTGGTCTGCTACATTGTAGACTCTGAAGGACAACGGATTTTTTACACATTACCAGATACGGGTGAGACATTTTCTTCTGCTGTTACTGCCTTACAGGCTTACTTTACACCTAAGACCAACGTCGTCGTTGAACGGCATATTTTCAGGAAGCGGACACAGGCAACGCACGAGACTATTCTGCAGTATGTTGCTGCTTTATGTGAACTGGCTACTAAATGTGACTTTACTGATAAAATGGATGAGCTGGTCCACGACCAGTTAATTGTGCATGTAGTTAGCCAGCGTATAAGAGAGAGACTGCTACCTGAACCTGATCTAACGCTAGATAAGGCTATCATTATAGCAACACAGATTGAATCTGCTACTGAACAAGCTAAAGCAATGGCACCAGACCACAGTGTCCCAGTACAGGCTGTACAGTCGAGGTCACGTGCCTTTAGGAAGCGGGACAGACAGCCCTCCCACTCAGCTGAGCCACCTACTACTTCACAGCCTGCATCACCCTGCTCCTGCTTCAGATGTGGCTCTGACAGTGACTTGGCTAACTCTCCACAATACTCAGCTGCAAATGTCACTTGCAATGCATGCCACAAAGTAGGACACTTTGCTCGTTTCTGCAGATCTGCTCAAACCCAGCTTGTGCATGAGTTTGAACTCCCTGAACTGACAGTGCTCTACTTAGATGATGCCGACTATGCTCCAAAGAAAATTCTGTGCAATGTACATGTCCACACACCAACTACTCCTGCCCAGGAAATTGAACTAGTTGTGAATATAGGTTCAGCAGTATCCATAATGCCACACCCTACCTATGACAAGTACTTCAGTACCACACCACTTTCTGCACCTGTTGTTCGCCTTGTGTCATACAACTGGTCTAGGATACCTGTTCTGGGGTGCCTACAGGCTCAAGTGAGTAGAGATGACATCACTGCCCCTACCACGTTCTTTGTAGTGGATAAACTCCACTGCTCAGGATGGACATGATGACTGCTCTACACCTCTGTATTAGTGGAAACATCGTCCTTCCCTCTTCTGCTCCAGCTACATCTGCTCCGGTGATGACCACTGCTCTCACCGCTCCTACTGCCCCCGCCATTGGCTGTGCAAAGGACATTGTGCATCGAGTTAAGCCTCGTTCTGCACCCTTACAACCAGTACTTCTGCCAGATGGCCCATGGAAAAAGCTAGGTCTTGACATAGTAGGGCCTTTTGAGACAGCTGTGCCCACCTGCCGTTATGCTATTACGCTGATGGACTACAACTCCAAGTGGCCTGAGTTGGCCTTTTCCCACACCGCAACAACTGCTGACGTAATACAGTTTCTTACCTCTGTTTTTAGCAGGCACGGTAACCCAGAAAGCATCGTTACAGACAATGGAGCTCAATTCACATCGGCAGCCTTCGCTGAGTTTCTTGAGAAAAGGTGGCATCCTCCACAATTGGGTATCAGTCTACTATCTGGCAGCCAACGGGGCCATTGAACGTTTCCACCGTGTTCTGAAGAGCTGCATCCAGACTGCAATCCAGCAGTCTCGGCCATGGAAAGAGGCTGTGCTGGATTGGCTACAAGTCTACAGGACCACTCCACATGCCACCACTGCTGTCCCACCAGAATGTGCGCTAAACTGGACATACTGCCCCTGCAACCTACTTTGACAGCACAGGGTGCCTCTGTGCACAGAATGGTCCAAGAAAAACTGGCCAAGATGAAGTGCTACACTGGATCCAAACGTGGCGCCCGCGTGCCTCTCTTTCAGGAGGGAGAGAGGGTTAGGCTAAGAATACCTCACCACGTTCCCAAAGCACACCCGAGATTCAGTGGACCAGTGACAGTGGAAAAGAAGGTAGGCACAAGCACCTTCTTGCTTAGCAATGGAACAAAATTGAATGTATCCCACCTGGCTCCCTTCCCTGTTGCAGCTGAGTATGAAGCTGTCAACAAACCTACTTCAAAATCACATCACACGCACACTCCCCACATCCATCCACATGCAAGAAACAAGCCTAGTTGGCATAAGGACTATGTCCCATACTGAAAGTTTGACTGTAAATTTAAGCCATTGGATGGCTAGAAAAAGGTATGGGATAGAGAAAATATAATATTACAAGCAACCCTGTTATAAGGGAAACATACTGTTGAAAAATCTTTATTTGATGGATGTATACTCTGGTTTTGAAGAATTGACCATGGCCTAGAGAGAAAGATATTATCAGAAAAAATGGTAAATTAAACATAATGTTATTGTAGGATTAGAGATGTTAAGTTGAATCAAGTGCAACTGGACTTGGTATATTCACGGATATATACCAAGTCCAGTTGCACTTGATTCAATTCCCTTGGATAACCATGACCTGGATGAATGAGAACATTCACAGACATAGAGATGTTAAGGTATATTGTTTACATACCATTAAGTGTTTTGTTACTGTGACCTAGTGTTAGTCCTCTTCGGAAAATAATAAGCAGTGATTACAGAATCTTACTGATGCTGGTTTGGCAGTAACATTCTTTTACAGAGAGAGATGTTGTGTTCTGTTTATATTGATATTCATGTTACCCTCTTGCAGCACTAGGTGGTACTATGCTAATATGCTGTTTCCTGTTTTGACGTGAAGAAGAGAATGTAATGATGGCTGCCTACATGATCCTTGAGTTAAGTAAACGTCCGTTCTAATCCTACCTGCCTCCTTGTGATAGTGCACCATCCAACACTACACCAATCTGGCCTGGGAACGCCTTGGGATCCCCCAGGAGGAGCTGGAGGGCGTTGCTGGGGAGAGGGACATCTGAAGTGCCCTACTTATAGCTTGCTGCCACTGCGACCCGACCCCGGAGAAGTGGCTGATGATGAGATGAGATGAGATATCATACTTCTCCCCTTCCCTCTGATCTGCTTACGAATGCAGCTTTACAGCGGTAGTGAAACTGTAGGATAACTAGCTAGCTTTCTTTTTTTGCTTTATGTCAAGCACAACAGATGGGGCGGCACGGTGGCGCAGTGGTTAGCGCAGCCACCTCACAGCAAGAAGTTCCTGGGTTTCGAGCCCCAGGGTAGTCCAACCTTGGGGGTTGTCCCAGGTCATCTTCTGTGTGGAGTTTACATGTTCTCCCTGTGTCTGCGTGGGTTTCCTCCGGGTGCGCCGGTTTCCTCCCAAAGACATGTAGGTCTTATATTAAAATTTACCCTAGCTGTGAATGTGTGTGTGTGTGTGAGAGCCCTGTGTGTGTGTGGACATGCCCACAGGGTGTTGTGATGTGTCTAGTGCAGCAGCGTGTAGTTGGAGGGAAGGTGCATGTGTTCTTCCAACCCGCTTGTGTCCCTCCTGCCCTTAGCTTGATGCCGCTGGCTAGCCTTTGTGGTGAATAGGGAAGCATCCTAGCGTGTAAGCCTTCCCTTGCCAGTACATAGCCTCTCCTTCACCAAGACTCCTGCCAGGCCTCCCCGTGGCCACACATGGTAACTGGGGTCTTGCGGCCCCAGGCTAACTTGGCAGGGATCTCGGAGCAGCAGTGGGCCCCAGAGATATGGTGTGCAGGCCCACCCTGGTGGACATGTCCTGGCACCTATCAACCACTGCCCCGCTGCCTTGTGTTTGAGTCTGGGAAGACATAAGGATAAGGGAGCTTACCCCAACAGAAAAGCAAGCTGTGGCGGCACGCTTCGAGGCGGTTTCCGAAAAACTGGATTTCCGGCAGCCCCCTGCAGTTGTGTGGAGGTGCCGGTCGTCTAGGGATCCCCCTTGCCATCGGAACCATCTCCTCTACAATCAAGTCATGTGGCTTTGGGAGAAGCATACCCCCCATGTCACTTTAAAAACCATCTCTGCGCAGGTATCTTCTTCTGCTATCTGCTATCTGTGTGAGCCCTGTGATGGACTGGTGGCCTGTCCAGGGTGTCTCCCCGCCTGCCGCCCAATGACTGCTGGGATAGGCTTCATCATCTCCGCGACCCTGAGTAGGATAAGCGGTTTGGATAATGGATGACAACTGACGGGGGGGGGGGGTCACGTGATGCAGCAAAGCTAGATCGACGCTAGCTCAGGGGCTCTCCAAACAAATTCATTTTAAAACCTTTATAAACATCAAAATCCACTTTTAATTCGGTCGGACTGCTGCAGTATGCCCTTGAGACCCTGGAACAAATAACTAAAGTCAGCTAGTGAGGAAATTCCGACATCTGTAGAGAAAACTATTACCCATACTGGCGACCAAGAAGCTTGCATAATAGCGGTGCAGGAATACTTGAGCAGTGGAGACTCACTTATTAGAGAGATAAGAAACGGTAATCAAGCCCTCTCCAGTAAACTCGACTCTAAAACCGCAGAATTAATCAGTCTATCTCTGGACTGAAAACTATGCTGGATAAGCTGAGCTCCCGCGTAGCCGAGGCGGAGGAGCGTGTTGGCGCGGCGGAGGACCGGTTGGTGGAGCTGGACTCTCGTGTTGTCAAGTTTAGTAAGGAAAAGGTCTTTTTAATGGCGAAAGTTGACCATCTGGAAAACTACAGCAAACGCAACAATATACATGTTAATCGTCGGGAAGGCTGCGAGGGAAACGACCCTGTGAACTTTTTTGCTAGCTGGATCCCAGCCACTCTGGGACAAGAGTATTTCACTGAGCCCCTGATAGTGGAGCAGGCACATCGGGCTTCTGCATTCCGTCCACTTGGAGACCAGAGACTGAGACCTGTCCTGATACGCCTGCTCAGATATCAAGATCTGGTCAAAAGCCTACGTATCGCCGCACGGCGGTCCAGAAAGAATGATGTAGCCTAGGATGATAAATAAGCCTGTGCTGTTTTTCCCCGACCTGAGCGCCAGCTTAATGAAACGCAGGAAGGAGTACGACCAAGTTAAGAGGGAGCTTCAATTTAAGGATATTCCGTTTTCCCTACTCCATCTCGCAACAGGATCACGTTCCCGATGGAAGGAGAATATTCTTCAAAACGCCTAAGGAAGCGATGGAATTCCTTCATGACTCTCCAGGAGAAACATAACGGATGAAAACAGGTGGCTGAAAACCGGACAGGCAGCCGTAGTTTCAGCTGCCATGTCTTTATGCTTAAAACGGTCATTACTCTTGTTATATTATAGACGTTCTAGAATAGAATAGAATAGAACTTTGTCATTGTACAAGTACAATGAAATTTGACAGTGCAGTTCTTATCAGTGCAAAGATCGATATGAAAAGAATTAAAAACATAAAACACACATTCATTTCTGTATTCTACTGGAAGTGATCTTACATTATCTTCCAGTACATTCTAGATAATGTAAGTGGTGACAGTATTCTCAATTTACATTTGAAAGATTGGTTTCAGCTTAAGCCGGCTAATTTGTGTAGTAACAATTTTTGAAACAGGTGTTTTCAGTATTTGTATCGTTTACACACAGGAGCAAAAGAAACCGAGGAGACAATGGGTAGGACATATGACGTCATCCTTTAATTCCAAAGCAAGGGGAGTGGCTATTTTGATAAATAAAAACAGTCCGGTGCTAAAAGCTTATTTAAGGTGACAAATAATCTCCTATACAAAAGGTATCAAAAAGAAATACATGGCAGAAATAGAACTGGAAGCAGTAATTATGAAATTGGAAAAGTGAGTTCCAACAGTCTGGTTCCAAGGAATTATATAAATCACTGGTTAAAAAAAAAGCTTACATACAACACTTATAGAATTGAAAAAGCAATTTTGGATGCCACTCCAAACACCATCATCATCATCATCATCATTATCAGTTCTGTAAACTATGGAGGTCGTAGGAGCACAGCTGATGCCTCAACAAGTCTCTTCCACCATTTCCTATCCACCGCAGCTCTCCCCGCCTCCAGTACACTCATCTGTAGCCATTCTCCGATGTTGTTTACCCAAGTTTTTCTCGGTCTCCCTCTCTTCTAAGTCCCTTCTACCTGGCCTTGCAGGATGTCCTTTGCAAGTGTCCTTTCTGTTCGGCAAACGTGCCCAAACCAGTTTAATTTCCTTTTTTTTTTTTTACCATTGTCAGTAAACTATCATGGTGACCATTCAATAGCTTCCTTAATGCTGTTCAGCACTTCAATGTTGGTGACGTGTGCTGTATATGGGATTTGCAGCATTCTTCTATATGCTCTAAATTCAAAGGCTTGTATTTTTTTCTCCATAGCTTTTGTTAGGGTCCAGGATTCTACACAGTATAGAAGAGTTGCTATTATGACGGTGCAGAGCAGTTGTATGTTTGACTTCATTCCAAGGTTTTTATCTTTCTAGATCATGTTGAGCTTGGTCATTGCGCCTGTTGCGATGGCGATTCTGCCCCTAATTTATTTTTCTGATCTCCCGTCTTTGTTAATCACAGATCCAAGATATTTGAAAGATGTGACTTCCTCAAGTTTTTCGCTGCCAACAATTTCCGTGTTCTGCTCTTCAATCTCTTCAGTCTCCCTCCTCGGGTGATCTTTTGTTGTCATAATTTTGCTTTTTTAGTACTGATCAACATACCCATGTCCTTAGCCACCTTGTCCAGTCTTCTGGTTATTTCAGCTAGTTTATCCCCTGTTGCTGGCGATTAGATCTATGTCATCTGCAAAGCAAAGGTTGGTGATTTTTCTTCCGCCGATTGTGAGAGTTGGTTCAAAACCCTCCATAGCGTTGGTGACGATCTCTTCAAGGAATACATTGAAAAGGCACGGTGACAGTAAACAACCTTGTCTCACTCCTACTGTTGTAGCGAACCAGTCACCGAGTGCACTGTCCACTAGCCCTGCAACCCTGAGCTCGTTAATGTCATGTGAAGTGAACTCAATAAAGTTTCAGTTTTGAATGCAAGTCCGCGCATGTGCGCAGTTCGGGTTTTGGTGGGTCTGACGAACAATAAAGTTGTCCACTGTTGCACACGTATGAAAGTGTCCGAGTGTCTTATCTGATAAATCAGATTAAATCAGTAAGCGTACCGCCACATGGTGTCAGAAGTGTCAGAAATAAAGTTGTTAGTGAGCAAGTGTGTGCATTGCCATGGCAAAGTCTCCCCCTCCAGATCCGCCAGACTTAACAAAGCCTGAGAGCTGGCCGGATTGGAAGCAAAGGTTTTCAGGGTACAGAGAGGCGACTAAGCTACACGAGGAGGCAGAAGGAGTGCAGGCCAGTGTGTTGATATATTCGATGGTGGCAGAGGCTGAGCACATATTCAAATCATTCACCTTCAGGAGAGCAGAGGATGCACATATATATGACAGTGCCTACAAAGTTCAATGAACATTTAATTCCAAAACACAACGTCATCTTTGAGAGGGCCAAATTTCACTCACGAGTGCAGAATGCTGGTGAAAGCGTGGAAGCTTTTATTAGACAACTCTACGAGCTAGCAGAAAATTGTGATTTTGGAGCTCAGAAGGGAGAACATCCAAGAGATAGAATTGTCATTGGAATTCGTGAGAAATCACTGTCTCAGAAGTTGTGTAGTGCAATAGAAATAGCGAGATATTATGAGCTAATTATGGCCCAGAACGAATGACCCAGCTCGTCTGATAATGTGGACGAAGTAAAAATATCTTCCCAGAATGGGAGGCGAAGCAATGGCGCCCGTGCAGAAAAAGCACACAAACGAGCAAAGGGGCCCCATGCTAATCTATGTATGTTGTGACTTGCTGTCAATAAATAAATATACTATACTAAACTATAAATATTTGTTATTGGAAATTTATATTTCTGTCTGACACGAGATGGTCGTCATATTTTGATGCTGTTCATGCTCTGTATGGAGGTTTTGAGAAAATTAAACATGCACTGGATTCTGTATCAGCTGACACTGAACAGGAAATGAACACAAGGCGAGAGGCAGAAGAATTGAGTGAGAAAATGGAGAACCTGGAAACGATATTTCTCACAATTCTTTGGAATGACATTCTTGAAAGAGTGAACAAAAGAGGTAAGGTCCTGCAGTCAGAGGATGTGAACATATTTGTTGCCATGAATCTTCTTGAGTCTCTGAAAACATCTTCAGGAAATTAAGACAAATTTAGTGAATACGAATTAAAAGCCAGGAGTCGGTGTCCAGATTCAGATTATAGCGATGTGAAAAAACGGGAACAAAAGTGAAGTGTGCGTCTAACTAGATATGACGGATCAGAAGAACAGGTACTTCTCAGTAAAAGTGAAAAGTTCAAGGTGGAAACATTCCTTCCTGTTCTGGACTCTCTAATCTCTGAACTGACAAAACGTGCAGAAACTTATTTATTGATTGGAAATCTGTTTTCCTTCTTCAGTGAATTGAAAAAAAATTGGTTCTGATGACCTAAACAAAAAGTATGAACATCTGGCTAATGTGTATCACAAAGTCCTTGATTATGGTGACAGTTTAAATGAATGTGAGCATCTCAAGCACTAAATGGTTCTTGATGAAAATTGGAAGACTCTCCCTGCATTGTACAGAAAAATTACTTCGGACAACTTGAAATCTGTGTTTTCCAATGTTGAAATTGCCCTCAGAGTGTTCAAGTGCATGATGGTGACCAACTGTGCAGGAGAACGTTCATTTTCAAGATTGATATAAAAAAAGATATAAAAAAACCAGCTTCGCAGCACAATGGGGCAGCATGCAGCATTTGAACTGGCTTTCACTCAAGCGTATGGAAAATGACATCCTGAAGACCACTGACTTCAAGCCAATTATAAAGCAATTCTCTGCAAAGAAATTTCGCAAATGTTTGTGTTGAACACTTGATTAATAATAAATAATTCATAGTAATTTCATACTGAGCCATTTCCGTCTCTATGGTTTACCAATTGAATATGATTTATATGTGGAAATTTTTGCATTTTTCAAGGCTCATGTTATATTGTTCAAACGTTTGTGTTGATTAATCTTTGCTGTACAGCATGTTTTTTTAATGTTTAAACACTGATTTTGTTGGAAGTACCAATAAATATATGTTTAATTTTATCGACCATTTACATTTTTATTACTGTGAGCGGTTGTGTAGGTATTGGCCCCAGTGCACTGCTTTGCCCGGGGGCCTATAATGCTGTTAAGACGGCTCTGCAGGCCCAACCTGGTGGACATGCCCTGGCACCTATCAGCCACTGCCCGGCTGCCTTGTGGGTGAGTCTGGGAAGACAAAAGGCTAAGGGAGCTTACCCCAACAGAAAAGCAAACTGTGGCAGCACGCTTCGAGTTGGTTTCCAAAAAACGGGATTTCCGGCAGCCTCCTGCAGTTGTGTGGAGGTGCCAATCATCTAGGAGTTCCCCTTGCCATCGGAACCTTCTCCTCTACAATCAAGTCAGGGGCGTTGGGAGAAACGCACCCCCCCCCATGTCACTTTAAAAAACATCTCTGCTCAGGTATCTTCTTCTGCTACCTGAGTCCCCGACCTCACAAAGTCTGGCAGCGATGGAGTATCCAGTGACAGGAGCAGGGCTGAATGAGCTGGGAGCTCTTAGCTGGAACTCTGCACACAAGTGGCACAGGGCAACAGTCGTTAGCAGCTGGGATTGAGTGGCAGCTGTTTCTGGCAGGCCCCCTCTGCGTCTGAGTAGTCCTATTTAAGGACCGCACTGCTCCCACCATTTGGGGAACGGCCTAGAAAAAGTGGCCCAAAAATTGCCCATTCAACACTGTGCCTGGGCAGGAAGCTGCACCTGCCGGGCCATTCCACTACGCGGTCGAAAAACACAAACTATACCATGAAGAATTGCAGCTTAGAACACAAGGACACTCCTTGACGTCAGCCATGGTACAGACAGACCTCAATGCAGAACAGCACTTATTGCCAGCGAGCTGAAGCGCTATTGTGTGCATGTGGCGGCACTCAGTGAGACCAGGGTCCTTGAAGAGGGCTTGCTCAGTGAAATGGGAGAGGGCTATACATTCTATCGGAAAGGATACCTCCTAGGAGGTCAACACATTCCTGGAGTTGGTTTTGCAATCAAGAACAGTCTCTTACCCAAACTCAAAGAAACACCAGTGGGCATTAGTGAATGGCTGATGACTCTCCGCATACCCCTTGCAAAATGCTGATACATCACCTTGATAAGTGCCTACACTCAAACTTTACCATCCCACAATGAAGAGAAAGATCGCTTCTACCAGGCACACATCAACATCCCAAGGAGCGACAAAGTCATTTTGCTTTGTGATTTTAATGCATGAGTTGGGAAGAATATGCAAAATTGGAATGGCGCGATTGGCGCCCATGGCATTGGAAAAGTTCCTGGTCTGTGCTCGGAACACGACCTCACCATCACAAACACCATTTTCCAACAAAAGAATATACAAGGCATCCTGGATGCATCCCGGAGCCAAACACCGGCACCTGCTTGATTATGCTATCGTGAGGGGGGCTGATCTTAAACACATGCTGCTTACGACAGCTATGCTGCATGACCCTGACAAAATCAGAGTGCATGTCCGACCCCTGAGATGCCAATCTGGGCCAAAGACGAAACCACTCCACTTAGCCAGACTCTCCAACAGCGACACCCGAAACACCTTCCGTCATTCTCTAGCCGAAAAGTTAGTTGACGTTGAACAGCTGATCAACTCAGCGTCTGGAATGGATGAGAAGTGGCCCTCTCTGAGCACCACCCTCTTTGACAATGCAGCCCAATCCATTGGCTTCAAAACCAAAAAACATTAGGACTGGTTTGATGACAATGCCGGGAAGAGCTCCACCCTCCAGGACAACATGCATAAGGCACACAGAGCCGCCCTCAGCAACCCACTATCCCAACCTCTCAAGAAACAATGGCAAGACCTCTGCTCTAAGGCCCGTGTAACTCTGTGGAATCTGCAATATGAGTGGTGGATTTTGAAAGCCAACAAAATCCAGGCTCATGCAGACAGGAACGACATGCCTGGTTTTTATGATGCAGTTAGGACCATTTATGGCACCAGAAACTGCTTCCTGGCACCCGTTAGGTCTGCTGATGGAACAACTCTTATCAAGGACCAGGCCCTATTAGTGGAGCAGTGGGCCAAGCATTTTAACACCCTACTCAACCAGTCCACCCCAGTGGACTCAACTGAACCGGCAGAGCTCCCTGTACAGGCTACCTTGCAGGCGCCAAGGCGAACATTAAAGCGATACTGACATCAAAATCTGAACATAGGCTATGTTCCGAATGTGACCACGGAGAAATTCAGTAGCCAAAACAGCGTGTCTGCAGCCACTCGAGAGAGATCTGTGATTGACTGTAGATGGTGTCCAATGACAAATTGTGCTGGTGGATACGTAGACGCCAGTCAATTTGCATATAGGGTGTGTCCATAGCGAGATGCTATGAAACCACGGAGAAGCCGTTCTTTCACCCCCTCCTGCTAGCTACTTGGCTCGAGTTTGTGCGATTTTGCTGAGACTTTATTATCGATCTTGCTACAACGTATTGCTATCTAATAGTTATTTGTATCACCGAATCCTCCTCCTCGAAACTGTAATCCTCACAGACGATCTCCCTCTCGCCTTCGCTATTCAGCATTTTTGTAAATAACAAGTGACGAGTGGTACCGAGCCCCACCCACCCAGGAAGACAGTAGCCAATAGCTTTGAATTCATAAAACCACACCTATTTTCGGTTGTGATTCAAACTCCCAATGTTAAAAAATATGCTCAGAAAGGGCATGTCAGTCTCTCTTTAATAGCATCACATAGCCTGGCATGGCGGTGTGTGTGTGTGTGTCATATTCACACACACACACACACACACACACACACACACACACACACACACACAGATGACAGGCACAACAGCGTAATAATGATAATAATAGTAATAATAACAACAACACCAACAATAATAACTAATACCAGTAGTGACCTATCACTAATACCAGTACTGATAGGAGCCCTGGGACTTATAAAAAAAGGATGGAGAAATACACCCAACGGATCCCGGGTAACATCAAAATACAAGAACTGCAGGAGATCGCACTCCTTGGAACATCTCATATTCTAAGAAAGGCACTATCCATCTTATCTAATAGACTTCTATCTCATTCTAACCCTAGGCCCAAGGAATGGGCCCGGTTACTATGATGTATTATGGCATGAAGTTAAAGGAAATTTGTATAATAATAATAATAATAACAATAATAATAATAATGGATGGCTTCCATTTGGCTGGATGCATTGAGTTCGGATTTTGTTACCATTTGTATTATTTAATAATAATAATAATATCCATCCATCCATTATCCAAGCCACTCCTGCTTAGGGTCGCGGGATGCTGGAGCCTATCCCAGCAGTCAGTGGGCGGCAGGCGGAGAGACACCCTGGACAGGCCACCAGTCCATCACAGGGCATAATAATAATGATAACAACAACAACAACAACAATAATGATAATCATCATCATCATCACCATTATCTATGGATAGAGGCACCAACATGCTCAGTAATGTTAAAGATGACACTTGAACAGAGCCTGGCATGGGGGCCAGCACACACACACACACGCACACACGCACGCACGCACGAACGCACGCACACACACACACACACACACACACACACACACACACACACATCACAGTCATGTCAGCTTCCCAATAAAAGTTTTTTATTATTAGCCAATGGGTCTGTTATTTTGCCATCACTTGAATCATCTCACATACAATATATGTGCGGTGATTCAAAACAAAAATTAGCCTTATGCACGCGCACACACACATACGCACACACCAGCATAACATCCAGTTGTACACCCAACAAAAAAACTATACCCAATAAACAATAATATTGAAATAGGCAGCCTGAAATTGTAAATAAGCTTACTTACAGCAGGAGACTGTGGGGCTTGGTGTTGAACACTGAATTTATTTCACTATAGTCCAATGAGTCAGTTAGTTCCCTTTCAAAAGGGAGCAGGGACAAAGAGTTCAGTCTGCATATCATCACTGATGCCCTGGTGCCAGTTTTTACCCAATGGAAAAGTGTTTTCTGGTGAGCTGTAGAAAGGTGTTTGACAGAGGCAAGTAAGCAGCAGCGGCTCTCATAAACCATGGACCCGCCTTAAAACGAGTGTTCAGTTCCATGATCTGCATATCTAGTATGTCATTCCATATAATTTATAGGGCTGAGTTGTACTTTACAGGTGAGGCTTTGCCCACGGTAGATTCAACTCGCGTATCGCCCAGCTTAGCTGGCAACTTCCTCTTTCGAGGCTGTAATATATGACGTGTGGAAGCTATGTCTAGTCAGTCAACAACGTTTTATTCTGTGATCTCAATACAAACACAGTAACACAACAGCAAAGTTACAGTGCCGCGTAGCAGTCACACTGAGTAATGCACTTCTTATTCAAATACACTACAGAGGCCAAGTGACGTCCCAGCTCAGAATGTCATGATTCTTCATCAGATCATCTGTCAGGGCAATTACTTTTTCCAAAGTAATTTTCTGTATTCCTGGATGTATTGTAGCTCTCCTTAAGACACTCAGTTAGATCAATGCAATCTGTAACAGATACGGTGGAAGATTGCAAGCCCTTATAGTCACTCATTTCAAATAACTTGTTGAACGTGACAAATAGAAACACAATTTTTTTTCTTCTTTTCATTTGCATTTGCTAGAGTCAGCTTCAAGTTTTGTGTGGCCGGAGCTTTCAGAGAATTCAACAAGGGTCTCCGAAATTGGACCAAATAGTGTCAAGACTTTACTTACTGCACTTGACCACGCACTCCATTAGATATCACAGGATCTCTCTAGTTTGTTTCCCTGATCGCAGCTGTTGTTGGATTTTCATAAATCTAGCATGTCTATGTGATCCTGTCATGAAACTGTGCAGGTTGTTAATGACATCGAAAAGGTTGAAGTGTTGGGGGACACCTTGGATGCTGTGCACAGGATGAGGTTTTGGCAATGGGAATTGCAATGCACATATATGGCGTGGAGAAACGTTTTCTTTAAAATCATATGTCCCCCTTCTTTGTTGCTGGACATAACCGATGCCCCATCAAAACCAAAATCCAACGCACAACGCGGGATCCAGCTGCGACGGCTCCAGTACTTACAGGATCTTTGCTAATATAGCATTTGCGTTCATGTCCCCAGTCTCCACAAAACCCAGAGCCCTTTCCTTCAGCATGCCTTTGTGTTAAGTATCCGATACAGATTGCCACAAGTTCTCGTTCTGATAAGTCTATGAAGTCTATGTTGCACCCCTGTAAAGGGGAATAATAAAGGAAAAACACAAGACACGATGTCACTTCAGTCACGTCGTGTTGTAATGTATTTAAAAAAAACACAATTTTCCCAACATTACATTATTATAAAATCGGCAACTGTTATAGCGACTGTTATGTCAGAATATTATTCAGAAAAATACACATTGTACTGGCAACACTATATATCTTTACAATGGCTTAAATCAGGATTGAAAAACTATACATTCAAATGGGCAGCAAACTGTATCATCCCAATACTCTCACATTTGACATCTGCTATAAAATATAAATGAAAATAACTTCACATCGGACGTGTATAGTTGTCATAACCAAACTGATATCTTAAAAAAATGAAAGCTATTAACATCACTATTTTACCCATCCAAATACAAATATAACAACAGGGCAACACGTTTTATCACCAAACATATCCTTATTAAATACCGAACTTGCACACAAACATCACAAATACACCTCTAAAACAATGGTGTTCAGGTGGCTAGCAAGGAAGCTACGGTGAGTGTAACATTTAGGTATAAGTAAGCTTATTAGCTCTCAAAGTTACTGCAGACACCAATAATTTACTTCCTACTTATCTCCTAAAATACCGAAAACATAAATGTGTCACGAAACGTAATACAATCACTTTTCTTACCTGTAAAGGGGAATAATAAAGGAAAAACACGAGACACGATGTCGCTTCCGTCACGTCCAGTGTTGGAATGGACGAACGAAGGCCACGTGCCCCTCTGTACCGATAGCTCAGACACAAGCAATCAAGAACCGATCAGTGATTAGCGGAACACTCTCAAAGAAACAAACTTTGAAGAAAATAATACTGTAGAAAACAATATAAAACAGTAATCAGGGAGATTTCCCCAAAATAACATCAGAAATTAGTTATGTTTTAAACACAGATTATCCTTTTTAGTTTATCACTCTATGGTTATTTGCCTGGGAGACCAGAGTAGTAGATCACCAACCACTTGACCAGCAGATCACAATGGATTTCACCTTAATCAGTTTTTACCTTTGTAATGAATTATGTTTTCTTTTTAACCATGTACTGTCACGAATTAAGCATTATTTTGCTTACAGTCCTTAGCATATTCGCATAAACATTTTTAGCATTTTAACGGCACTTTTATATTTCAACGGCACATTTATAACCATTACATCTACACGTCAGCCACAGTTGCGTAGTACGTGTCTACCTCGTCGTGCAAATCCGTCTTTATTTTGCAGATAAGTAGTGATGCTGCGATTTCCAGTATCTCACTCTGGATGTCGGGGCTCGTAAGTATCGCGATCCAGGTAATTCCTCCAGACGCTGCTTTATTTCTGGGTCGTAGTTAGAGATCAGCTGAAATAAATCCAAGAAGTTGCCTCTGTTCAATGCTTCTTCGTTTTCACAACTTTCCACACACACACCGTTGATAGCATCGTTGTTCAGCTGGTTTATAATATTTCCCCGTCCTGGCTGATGGCTTTGCTTGTGTTACCGGTTATTTTCTTGCCCGGTGCGGGATTCGATACGGGGTGTACTGCACCACAAGGCGACATCGCTAACCGCTCGGCTAAAGGGTCTTATTAGTAGTGTAACGTGCATGGATAAGAAGACACGCTGGCCGCTGGCTCGCGGGTCTGACCCTTCAGTCTAGCGGTTAGCGATGTCTCCTGCGGTGCGGGCGATACGGGTTCGCCTCCCGGCCGCGGCAGTTCCTGTGGTTGCGTTGGCCCCCGAATTCGCTACAATAGTTTACAGTCGTCACCCTCCCCGGAAGCGCGCCCTCGCGCTTTGTCATTCCGCGCTTCGAAGAGACTTCTGAGGATCTGCACACTTCCGGAAGCCACCAATGTAACCGGTTATTTTCTTGCCCGGTGCGGGATTCGATACGAGTGTACTGCACCACAAGGCAACAGCACTAACCGCTCGGCTAAAGGGTTAGACCCGTTAACTAGGGGCTAACGTGTCTTAGTAGTAGTTTCCACTTGTATCCTTCGGTTCTGTCCAGCGCTGTAGCACGTGCCCCGCTACCCTCGCGTTTAACTCAAAACTGGGAAAGATGTCTCCGGTCTTTGAAGGCAGTTTTTAGGAATCGGCCGCTTTCCCCGGCTGCTTCGGGGAAAGGGCGACATGCTAAAACAATCAATCAATGCTAAAAACAACCAAGATACAACACACATGCACGATAATTGAAACAGCATTTAGGTAACAGTAACAGGTGCAACAGGACGGCACGGTGGCGCAGTGTGTGTGTGTGTGTGTGTGTGTGAGTGCGTGCGTGCGTGTGCGTGCGTGAGTGTGAGCCCTGTGATGGTCTGGCGACCTCTCCAGGGTGTCTACCCGCCTGCCGCCCAATGACTGCTGGGATAGGCTCCAGCATCCCTGCGACACTGAGTAAGGATAAGCGGTTTGGATAAGGAATGAATGAATGAAACAGTATTCATTGACTGCTATTCACTAGACGATCCAGCAAAAGGGAAGTCTTCTGATTGGGTGGGCCTTAGTGCCAAGTGGGTGGGCCCAGCACCACCTAGGCCCACCCACAGCTACGTGTCTTCATGGAAAAGGTCTAACACCTATTTGCGTCAAATATCTAGTTGCTTTAAATATTTGACGAATGGATGGGGATCCATCCATCCATCCATTACCCAAACCACTTATCCTCTCTCAGGATCGCGGGGATGCTGGAGCCTATCCCGAATCAGTTCATCTGGGATTTTTAAACATCTACACATTTCTACACCTGGATTATTGAGTGTAACGGGGGCAGTCCTATGCTGTTCTATGCTGGTCAGCCTGCTGCACGCCCGTCACTCTCATCATTAGCTCTGCGTTGTGTTCTATTTTCGGTGGGGCCCCAGGTGTTGTGGGGGGCCCTCAGTCTGTCATCATCATCATCATCATCATCATGATCAAGGAAGGAGGGGGGGGACACACAGGACTCTATTTGGCCCACCTTGCCATTTATTTTGGTTTCAAACCCTTCGACAAACGTCCAGCCCTCAGCGGGAGCGGTGTTTCTTACGGACGTGGGGGTCGAAGTTCAACCACTGCCCGAACTTCACTCGTGTGCGTTAGAAGTAGAAACCGTCCACGGGACTCCGATGTAAGAAAGGATAAACAAGTATTTTATCCCACAGCTTGCAGTATCTTCTTACAGGGATACTCAAGGTTACGTTCTCCTCAACCAGCAAAACTGTCCTACGGTAAGAAACACGTGTGGCTCGGCTCGATTGCTGCTTGAGACTCCTCCCACAAAACAAAAATGGCCTCTCCCGCGTTCCCTCTTCCGTGTACCCACAAGACCTCTCTCTTAAAGCGACAGTACATGTATATGACGGTCGTTGGAAAACATACATAAAAGTAAATGACATAAAATAAAATGTAGTAAACACAAATAACAGTACACAGACAGGATTTGGTGATATTTCATACTCAAACAAAATAAAATAAAAACATTAATTTTAACCTGGTTACATTCACCCCTCCTGAAATTCACCAACATCCTGACAGCAGGATAAAAAGAGAAAGAGGAAAGGAAAAGTCCATCACTGACTACTGGCACAAGTGAAAAGAAGGACCTAGTCCTCCAGTCAACTTAGGAGCTACCTCGGTTACGAGGTCCAGAAAATAATGAGGTTGATCAAGTCTCAGAATTCCCTTAGATCAATGTGACGCCTGATACGCCACACCATGCACTTGGCCCAAAACAACCCTGTCTGATAGACACCTAATAACTCACATTAAACTAGTTTGAATGACTCCAACCTCCATCAAAGTTCAAACCCTCACATTCCGTAGAAATGGCATCTGAGCCATAGATTCTATTAACCTGTTCACTGACCTCACCACACTCCCTGTGCGTGTCCTAACCCGACCATCGCTCTCTACTTGTGTGCGTGAGACAGTGCGAGCTGCAGCATCTGTATCGAGTGAGGGTGGTGCCCCTGTGTGCGAATCAGTGTGAGATATAACACCTACATCGAGTGAGTGTGATGCCTCTATGTGTGGTGCATGTGTGTTGTGTGGTGCGTGTGTGTTGGGTGGAGACTGAGCAGTGGCCCCCACAGGACTGACTACCAGACTAGACGGAATGAACTCTTCCGCTTCTGCCCACTCAGATCTAGGCGAGTCTCCAAGTGATGAGACTGCTAGCCCCACTGCATCCCCTGAGACCGTCAGGCCATCTGCACTGTCCTCCTCATCGGACTCTGCGCAGTCAAGCAACTGACTGGTTGTACTGGACTCCTCACCCTGATCTAACTCAGGAAGGGGCAAGAAGTTGACCTCCAACAAACGGTTCCTGTGCACCACTCTGGTGTGCCCCTCTGCATCCTGAATCTTGTAGACGTGGATATTGGGGTTGACACCGACAACCGTGTACACTCCTTTCTCCCATTTGTCAGCCAACTTTCTCTTCCCTCGCTCACTCTGGTTCGCAACCAAAACACGATCCCCGACAGACAGGACAGTGCCCTTGGCGTGTCTGTTGTACTGTCGCGCCTGATGCTGCTGTGCAGCCGTGGAGTGCTTCTGAGCGATCTCCATTGCACTCCTTAGACAGGAAAGCAGAGACTGAGCATAAGAGTCATAGTCAACAACGTGAGGATCATGCAAAACTTGCCTGAACATAACATCCACCGGCAGTCTTGGGACACGCCCATACATCAGGAAGAAAGGTGCATAACCCGTGGTCTCGTGAACAGTGGCATTGTACGCGAGCGTGAGAGAATGGATCTGCTGAGGCCACTGTTGCTTCTGCTGAAGCGGAAGGGAACGGAGCATATTCCCCATCGTGCGATTAAAACGCTCTGTCCCGCCATTACCCATAGGATGGTAGGCCGTCGTGTGGGACTTCGCTACACCCGCCAACTTGAGAAGCTCTGCAATCAGGTTACTCTCAAAGTTTGTGCCCTGGTCAGAATGTATTCTCTCTGGAAACCCGTAAACACAGAATACATGATCCCAGAGTTTCTTGGTGACCTGCTTCGCTGTCTGATTAGTGCAGGGGAACGCGTGAGCAAGCTTAGTGAAGTGGTCAGTAACCACTAAGACATCGACTGACCGCTGCTTACTGTCCTCAGCGGACCAGAAATCCATACACACAAGCTGCATCGGTGCGGAAGTTTTAATGCTCTCCAGGGGCGCGCAAGCAGCTGGCTCTGGGGTCTTCCCAAACACACATCTCCGACAGCATCTGACATATGCTCTGATATCCCTCTCCATGTCAGGCCAATAAAAACGCTGCCTTGCAAGAGAGAGAGTACGGTCCTGGCCCTGATGACCAGCGTGATCGTGGATGCCAGACAGTGCCTTGTCTTTCAGACTCAGAGGTAAAACATACTGAGACCTCCTCTGCTTGGACACTGGGTCCTTTGTCACCCTGTACAAGACACCATCATTGACTTCCAACTTCTCCCACTGTTTCAACAGCCTGAGGACCTTCTGGTCAGCACCATGCCTCTCACGTCTCGATGGCCGCTTCCGAACAGCGACAAAGGGCAACACCTTGGAGATGCAGGGGTCCTGCTCCTGACTCAACCTGAGCTCCTCGGTGGATAACATTGGCAGTGTATCCTGACCACCCGACAGATGCTGAACGTGCTGGACCAAACTGAGTGCTGTGAATACTGATGCATCAGGCCAGTCACATTTGGCTTGACAAAAAGCCCTGACCTCAGCTGCATCACAAGCAAACCCAGATCGCGCACTACTCACTGTTTGGGACTGGCAACTGAGTCTGAAAACATCCTGCACAGAGTCCCCCTCAACCCCGTCGGCTTCCTGAACAAGGGCCGGGTAGGGCTCCCTAAGTAGCCTCTGACTGACGGGCTTGGAAAAAGGGTCGCGACTCAAGGCATCCGCCACCACGTTTTTCTTCCCTGGCAGGTGTTTGAGATCGAAAGTGTAAGACGCCAACTTAGACACCCAGCGGATCTCACACGCGTCAAGCTTCGGCTTCGTTAGGAGATAAGTCAGCGGATTATTATCTGTCCAAACAGTGAAGCTTTGACCCTTCAGCCAGTGGCTGAACTTTTCACAAACACTCCACTTCAGCGCCATGAACTCCAGTCTATGAGCTGGATACTTCCGCTGTGAGGCACTGAGGGACTTGCTTGCAAAACCAACAGGTCTGGCCTTGGACTCTCCTCGGGGCACTTGAGACAGCACCGCGCCGAGTCCGTCCAAAGATGCATCGACCGACAAAATGAAAGGCACCTCAAAGTCTGGATGGGCAAGCACCACACACTCCAGTAACATCGTCTTCAACAGATCAAATGCTTCCCCACATTCCACCGTCCAGTCTGCGGAGGTAAGCTTACGGAAGCTGCCATGGGGCTTCTTATCCTTAGCTGACCTCCCCCTCCTCTTTTGTCCAGCTGTAAGGGCGAACAGGGGCTTAGCCACGGAGGAGCAGTTCGGGAGGAAATGCTGGTAGTAAAATACCATACCAAGGAAAGATTTGATCCTACGAACAGAAGGCGTGCACCCATCAGCTTCCATGAGATCCTGCACTGTCATGTTGGAGATGACCTCTACTTTGGAGGGATCGACAGACACACCTCCGCCATCAACCACGTGGCCCAAAAACCGCACCCGCTTCTGCAGCAGATGACACTTCTTCGGAGCCAGTTTCAAGTTGTTCTCCCTCAACCTCTGAAACACAGTGCGGAGCCTCGACAGAGCCTCAACCTCTGACGGCGCGAAGACAAGAAGATCATCAAGATAGCACAAAAGCTTCGTGAAGTTCAGATCCCCAAAGATCCCAATCATCATTCTCATGAAGGCTGCAGGGCTATTACAAAGGCCCTGCGGCATGCGATTGTATTCATGCAACCCAAGGGGAGTCGTGAAAGCAGTGTACTTCTTGTCATCTTCATGCATTGGGATGTTGAAGAAGCCAGAGGTGAGGTCCATCGTACTAAAGAGGCAGTTACCACCCAGCGCGGCAAGACAGTCCGACTGGTGTGGCAAGGGATGAGCGTCTTTCAAGGTCCGAGCATTCAGCCATCTGAAATCAGTGCAGATCCGAAGCCCGCCATCCTTCTTCCATACCATAACCAGCGGTGAAGCGTATGCGCTCGAGGACTTCCGGATAATCCCTTTCTCCTCCATATCAGTGAGAACCTGTCTCAACTTCTGATAGTGGGCTGGGGGAACCCTCCTGTAGGGCAAGCGAAAGGGGCGCTCATCCACCAGATAGATGCGATGTGTGTATCCTGTGACCTCGCCACAGTCCAGAGAGTCCCTGGAGAAGATGTCATGGTACTCGGTGAGCAGCTGAGTGAGCTGGGACTTGCATGCCTCACTAACCTGACAGGAGCTGAGGTCAATGTCACTGAGTCCGAGCTCTGACAAACTCCTAGCCGGCTGGACAGGGGGACAGGCACTATCTGTGGCGTTGGACTCATGCCTCCCTGCAACTGATTGCAGTCCCTGGAAAACATTAAAGTCCTCAATCGCCAAGCATGGAAACACATCAGCCAACTTGCAGTTCCTTTTCAGTGTGATGGCTTTGTCAGATGGATTGACAACAGTCATGGGTACCCACCTATCACCCCAGAGCGGTGTGACAAGTCGACCTACGAGGACACTGCGTGGCATGGCCTTGGAGTCTGTCGGCTCCACAACAACAGTGCTTCCTGCTGACATAGGCACCTTAGCAGGAAGTCTGCCCCAGACTAAGTGCTCGTGCCTCGGTAAGAGTGTCACGGCCTGGGTGAGCTTAACAGTACCTATCTTCTCAGGAACTGCACCACCCCTCCAGCGCTCTACATTCGTGAACATGGACAAGAACTGTTCAACGTCAGGACTAGACGGATGTTCCTGTCTGGACGCGATGTCCCAGTACTCAGTACCACTCTTGAGTACATGGGCCACATGTTTAATGACGTTTGTGCCGACTATCAGATCATCATGCTGACCGGGCACGACCAGAGTGGGTATGACAAAGGAAACACCATAAAGCTGCATGTTGAGGTCATAAAAACCATCAGGCCTAGTCTCCAGACCACCGCAGCCAATCAAGACAATGTTCTCTTCAGGCTGCTGCTTCTCAGGTAAAACACCCCCAGAGCAGAGCTTCTCTACTGCATTTTCACTGATACTGCATGACATAGAGCCAGTATCCAACATGCCATTAAGCTGCACACTCTGGTTGACAAGAACAGGAGCATAGAACAAGTCACTGAAAGCCTGAATCCTCTGTGTCGCCTGAATGACCATACGCGAACCCTGAGGTGCTTTGGCACACTTGTCCTCATACAAGTGAGCCAGGTCGGAGACATCAGTGAGGGATACATCTACATTACCCACACCATCCCTCTCTAGGTGTGGGTTTAGTAGTTTAACGGACGAGACTGACGACCAGCTCTTCCACCAGGCTGAGAACGGAGCTGGTTGGGCGGCTGAGGGTGAGGACAGTCCCTCTTCCAATGACCAGGAGACAAACAGTTTATACATCGGTTCTCCCGGCTGCAGTGGGAAAATGTGGAGTGATCCGGAGACTTACAAACCCTGCACAACCTCTGTGGTGCGTCTGGCACCCGCCCTGCGGCGTTAGCTGGCGGTTGAGTCAGCGTCGGTGTCCGGACTGCAGCGCTAACTGGAACCTGAGTCTGCATTGTGACCAAACGGTCTAGCAAGCTCACCAAACTCCTCATATAGTCATCACCGCCAGAGACAGGTGCGGGAGACGGTGCGGGAGACGGTGTAGGAGACCTTGCACAAAATGGTATAGGAGATGACGCATGAGCCGGGACGGGAGATGGCACCACCGGCACGGTCGTGTTCAAGTCGGGAGCCATGTCGACTACAGGGACATGAACCTGTGAATGGAACCTACGCTCTACCGCGCCTGCTTCACGTTGTCCACCTGCAGCAACACGGGACTTCCTCTCCAGCATGTGCTCATCAAGCCTCTCCTGGATCTCGCTAGCAGACCATTTCCCTGCGGACTTGAACTTAAAAACATTGGCAAGAGACTGATCTGGACAGTGTTTGATAAACATCATGCTTACCTCGTGGCTTGGCTCTTCAATACTACGGCCTTGCCACTTCAAGCATTCGTCAGCCACCTCCACTGTTTTATTAAGCCTAATCCAATACTCCATAGCGTCCTCACCTGGCTTGGGCAGCGTACTGTAAAAGTCCGCCAGGGGCATGCTCGAGTATGTGAGGTCACTAAAGTGTTGCTTCAGTACATCAAAAATAATGTGGGGGTTCGCTATGTGGTCGACAGATGTGTTGCGCAGCTTTATCCTCACCACGTCCCCTGCTTTCCCCATAAGCTTAGCTAGAATCTCATGTGACTGCTCACTAACTGGAATGGCTCGCTTCCTCAAATACAAAGTCATAAGGCTCTCCCACTCATGAACTGTAAACTTATCAGAGCTATCGCCCCTGAAAATAGGAGGCTCCCTAGCGTCTGTCTGCATTACTACTCTAACACTAGGAGCTGTCTCCAAACGCTGTTCAGCAGACCTAGCACTGTCTGTGTGTGTGTTTCTAAGCACTTGTGTTTCCTGCAGCTTAGCAGTGATTGACTCTCCTATCTTCTCTGCTAACCGAGTAATGAGCATGGCTAACTCACCCACTGGCTGCTCGCTGTTACCTAGCACAGCCCCTTCGCTGATACCTGGCCTGGCCCGTTCTACGTAGCGTGTGGAGGTGAACTGAGGAGTGCCAAATGTGGTCGGGTCTCTAGGTCCTGGTGCTCTGGTGTCTGGTTCCCCGCCCTCTAAGAGCTGCCCGAAACTCCTACCTACACCTAGCCGTAAACCCCCACCCACATCTAACTGGTACCCCCTCTCCATAGCACACTGGCGATCCAAAAGATCCTGATCAGCAATGTTACCCCCACCTACGTACGAACCACCCTCTGCCATGTTCCTACCTCTAACACTCAGATAAAATAAAAAATAGTGAAAAGTGAAAAGCTCAATTCATTTAAATAATTGAATCTAGAAATCACTAAGAGATTGAAACAATCACACACAATCAACAAATTCACCAATAGATTATTCACACGAGTCCTTCAATCACATCAACATTAACCTTTTTTTTCCTTTTTTTTCGTGTGTTTTTCTTCCTTCAGTATATACAAATGTCCTGTTCACAAGCCCAGCCCATGGTAACCACAGCTATGACTGTCCAGTGTCCACACAGCTCAACTCCAGTCCACTGTAACATGAGTGTACAGTCTGTAGAAATACCTGAGGACGTCTGGGGCTTGATGACGACAGCAGCCTCCCGCGGCGAGCAACTGATGTCACTCTCAGGATCCAGGAGGGTCACGGCACCAATGTTACGGGGGCAGTCCTATGCTGTTCTATGCTGGTCAGCCTGCTGCACGCCCGTCACTCTCATCATTAGCTCTGCGTTGTGTTCTATTTTCGGTGGGGCCCCAGGTGTTGTGGGGGGCCCTCAGTCTCTCATCATCATCATCATCATCATCATCATCATCATGATCAAGGAAGGAGGGGGGGGACACACAGGACTCTATTTGGCCCACCTTGCCATTTATTTTGGTTTCAAACCCTTCGACAAACGTCCAGCCCTCAGCGGGAGCGGTGTTTCTTACGGACGTGGGGGTCGAAGTTCAACCACTGCCCGAACTTCACTCGTGTGCGTTAGAAGTAGAAACCGTCCACGGGACTCCGATGTAAGAAAGGATAAACAAGTATTTTATCCCACAGCTTGCAGTATCTTCTTACAGGGATACTCAAGGTTACGTTCTCCTCAACCAGCAAAACTGTCCTACGGTAAGAAACACGTGTGGCTCGGCTCGATTGCTGCTTGAGACTCCTCCCACAAAACAAAAATGGCCTCTCCCGCGTTCCCTCTTCCGTGTACCCACAAGACCTCTCTCTTAAAGCGACAGTACATGTATATGACGGTCGTTGGAAAACATACATAAAAGTAAATGACATAAAATAAAATGTAGTAAACACAAATAACAGCACACAGACAGGATTTGGTGATATTTCATACTCAAACAAAATAAATTAAAAACATTAATTTTAACCTGGTTACATGAGCATGCATCAAAATACTTTCAATATGTATTCTCCAAAGAAAACATTATCCACGAGTTTCCTAGGGGGGGGGGGGTCGTCACTGGGGCGATTATGGGCAATACTTCCGGTGTTTGGCGGAAGCAGTATCACAAACCGGCGGCAGATTTGGCTGAAGAAGTGTTAGCTATTGCTGTTTGTGTTTAAAAAAAGACGATACAAGTTGATAACCTACATATAAAATGTCGTTACGGAGCTCGAGGACAACATGTGCTGTTCGATGTTGTACGTACAACCAGACGAAACTTAACGAGTGGCTTAAATCACAAGCCTAAAACTAAATCAGGCTGTTCCTGTCAGCGATGGCACACTTTCCATCGCCTCCCACAAGACGACGAGGCAAAAAGCAATTGGCGGTGTGTACTGCAGTGTCGGTTTGTGGTCTGTGAGTAACTTTAGCATTGTCCAGCAGGGGTTGTAGCCAATTCAGTGGTCTGTCCACTGACCGTGGGCCGTCTTTTTTTGTTGTGATTTAAAAAAATAAATAAATACAGGGAAATATACAAAACAAGATAGGAAATAAATGTACTAAACAAGAAAGATAAAGTTTAGGGAATGGTGGTAATGATGTTACATCAAATTCAAACACACACACACACACACACACACACACACACACACACACACACACACACACACATACACACACACACACACACACACACACAAAACAAGTAGGGAAACAAATGGAGAGAACAAAGGAGCAGGTTAAGAGAAATTATAAAAAAGGAAGGACCGAGCTGTAGAAGTACTTTTTTTGTGCTTTTGAATTAGTTTTTTCCAAATATTTCAATGACTTGAAGTAATTTACAAATGCATATGAAAACATGGTAAAAGAGGAAGGGCTGGCTTTTTACTTACAAGTATGTAAATGATATTTTCCCAAAAGAATCACAAGATTAATAATATCGGAAATGTTTACATCCAGATTATCCATGAAGTAGATTATATCAATGTCTGTAAATGAAGTTATGTTTACTAATCTGAAAGACAACCAATTATGGATCTCAGACCAAAACAAATTAGCATAAGAACAATTAAAAAATAAATGGTCAATGGTTTCAGCCTCAGAAGAACAGAAGATGCAAGGATCCACTTCAAATTTAAATCTCTTATGTAGAAAATCATTAACAGGGTATATCTCCGATACTATTATAAAATGGGCTTCTTAGACTTTAGGAGCAACAGGACATGACAAATAAAAAGAAAAGGACTTCCTCCTTAGGGGGACCTCTACGTTATCACGTACAGAGCATGAGTTGAAGTCCCCAAAATGTTTCTGTTTAAAAACCAGATTGCTTTGTTATTACATTTTTTATTCATGAAATTTACATTTGCAACTCTTAGAGAAGGTAAAGAAGGTGAAATCAAAGAAAATTGCACACTGCTGTGTATCAATCCAAGTGAGGGAATTGGAATTGCTTTGCAGATTTTCTCGTAACCTTGACTTGTAATAGTATTTATACTTTCTGGTAAATTCTTCAAAAGATAACAAGTGGCCATCAGAATTCAATAAATCATAAACAAATAATAAACCATTGTCATACCAATCAGCCTTAAAAATTGATTTTCCAATTATGGTAATAACCCTGTTGTTTCACAAAAGAAAATTATGTGGTGAAAAATTGTGGGTAAATAACATTTTCCCAAAGGGAGTGTTTGTTTGTGGAAGTTGGATAGCTTTACAGAAATTTTAGACACCACAAAATCAAATTTCAGCAAGAAGTCAAGCCCTCCAACCTTGTTAAACAATTTGTTAGGAATATGGTACCACATAGAATGAGGTTGAGAAATGCATTCTTTTAACAATTTGACTCTAAAAGCCGCAATAAGTGATTCCAGATCAGTGGCTCTTAAACCAGCATTAACATAATCCTTGACTAATTGTGAGTTGCTCAAATAATGTTTTGTTCCTCCATATGAACTTAAATATTATGGAGTTAGATGGTTTAATTACATTTGAAGAAGTATACAAAGAGTGGCATGGGTAGATAAGCCTTGATAAACCTTCTGTTTTGGACAGAAGGATTCAATCCAATATAGATAAGTTTCATGTGAGCCAATGATTTAAAGATTTTTGAATGGCTTTTACTTTGGGAATAACATTCAACACTCTCTGTTCTTCAAGTTTTTTTGTTTTGTTATTACTATCCATCCATCCATTATCTGAACCGCTTATCCTGCTCACGGGGATGTTGGAGCCTATCCCAGCAGTCCTTGGGCAGCAGGCGGGTAGACACCCTGGACAGGCCGCCAGGCCCAAGGTATTTTAACTTATCTTTAACTGGGATATTGGCTATACTACTTAGTCACAACTATGAACAGCCAAAGGTTCACGTTTCCTACGGTTTAAGGTAAGACCAGATGCTTTAGAGAAAAGACTTATTTTATCAATTGCTTTTGAAACCATATGTTTATTTTTTTAGGAAAAGTGCTGTATCGTCCACAAATTGATTAATTATGAATTCTTTCCCCAGTATTTCAATACCTTGGATGTCTGAGGAGTTTTTAAAGTGTATCGCAATCAATTCTACAGCTAAAATAAATAATAGGGACTAATTGGACACCCCATCCAATTCCCCACTTATCAGGGAACCTCACTGAAAAAAACACAGCTGAGAGATACGCTACTGTTTATGTCATTGTAGAGCACTTGATTAGCATTGCAAAAGTTAATATCGAAACCAAACATTTCCAAGGCTTTAAACAAGAAGGGGTGTTCCAAAGTATCAAAAGCTTCAAAAAAATTTAAGAAATTAGACTTATTAGAAATTAGACAGAAATTAAACTATCATGTGGGATCAATGAATTGTAATCAAGCAAATCTAAAACTAATCTAGTATGATCGTGAATATGTCTACCTTTGATAAATGCGGACTGTGTTTCATCAATTAGCTTACATAGACCTTTCTTAAGTCTATTGACGTAAACATTTGCTAAAAGCTTGTAATCTCCACAAAGAAGTGTAATAGGCCTACAGTCTTCCAAACATAACCTGTCTTTGTTTGGTTTTGGTATAAGCGTGATTATACCTTGTTTCATAGTTGGTGACAAAATAGAATTATCTATACACTCTTTGAAAGCATCATGAATCAGAGCTTTAATTTCAGACCAAAAGTGTTGGTAAAATTCTGTTGTGAGGCCATCTGGGCCTGGAAACTTTCCAATAGGCATCTGTGAAATGGCAGTGTCCAACTCTGTTATAGAAATTTTAGCTTCTGTTAGACCTTTTAAAATCCTCATCTATTTTTGGAATCCAATCTTTTAGCAAACCCAGGAAAAAAATCAGCCTCTTGACCAGAGTACTTAGAACTATAAAGTCTTATAAAATGTAAATATGTGATCATCAATCGTGTCCTGATCTTCACTCAAATAATTATTAACATAGAGTTTGTTTATAACTTTTTTGGCTTGTCTATTTTTTCCAAATTGAAAAAATATGATGAATTCTTTTCACCATCGTTGATCCATCTTGCTCTTGAGCGGATGAATGCACCTTTTGGCTTTTCTGTGCAAAGGTAATCTAATTTCGACTGCAATTGAAGGAGTTCAATATTATTCTCATCATTCAGATGAGTTAGGCTACACAGGTGATTTATTTTAGATATAATGTCTAATTGTTGTTTTCTTCTTAAATATGCCAATTTTTTTACTTCCTGAATACCAACTGTCCGAACATTGTATTTGAACCATTCCCATTTATTCATAGGGGATAAGTCACCCTGAAATTTGACCTCACTGATCAAGGATAAGATCCTTTTACAAAAAGAATTGCTTTTCAATAAATTGCTGTTGAATTTCCAGTGGAACATCCTAGGTTGTGGTGAACTGTCACTGGTCGAAATAGAGAGAGTGATAACACAATGGTCATTAAGGGGAGAAGGACAGATATCACAGTAAGAGGAAAGTTTGAGTAAATTGCTTGTTATTAACCAAAAATCTAATCTAGAGCAGAGATCTTCAAAAGTACATTAATAAACTGAAAAAAATCCTGTTGTCAGACACAACCATTGCACGCCATATTGATGACATGGCATCTGATGTGAGGGTGCAACTAGTAGAGAAACTGAGGTTGGCAGAGGCTTTTGCATTACAATTGGATGAATCCACAGATGTGTCAAACGACATTCAGCTTTTGGCGTTTGTGCGGTTTGTTGACCAAAATAAAATGCAGGAGGAATTTTTGTGTTGTAAGTATCTGCCTGAATGCACAAATTCTGAAATTTTCAAAGCGATCGATGTTTTTTTTTTCCAGAGAACATGACATACCCTGGGCAAAATGTGTTGCGATGTGCACTGATGGCACAAGAGCCATGGCTGGTTTAAAGAGTGGACTAATAGCGCTTGTTAAAGGTGTGGCTCCCCAAGTGACGTGGATGCATTGTATCCTACGTAGGGAGTCTCTCACTGCCAAAGAAATGACTGCTGAATTGTCAAACATCATGGACTCTGTTGTGACAGAGGAGGATCAGTTCATCGAACTATCCACTGACAGTACATGCAGAAACATGTATGAGACAAGACCACTCATCCAGTTCTGGATCTCTTGCCAGAAAGACTTCCCGCAATTAACAGCAAAAGCAATGAGGAGCCTTTGACCTTTTGCAACAACATATCTTTGCGAGAGTGGATTTGCCTCCCTTACCAACCTGAAAAGCAAGCACAGGTCAAGACTGCAGCCTGAGGCTGATATGGCCCTCTGCCTGCCAACCTCCATCTGCCCTAGAATAGACAAGCTGTGTGCCTCTCACCATGGTCAGACCTCTCACTAAGGTAGGAGCTGTGCCATCCACACATAAAGTTAAGCTTAATGCTTCATTGTCCCTCCCCCATTAAAATTGTGAAATTGTAAATGTAAAGAAATGTCAGTATAGAATTAAAACATGTTCTATAAAGCACCCCACTGTTATTGATAATGTACATAGTTCTGTTTACATATTAATCATATGTGTATAGGAGTATAGGTATATGTATATACACATACATATATAAAATTTGTGGGGTTTTTTTTATCTTCCACTTATTCAGTTCACTTCTATACAAGTAATTAGCTAGTCTTGTAGTTCACCCCTCTGTTCTTAGACAGTTGATTACATGTGCTGGGCAGCAGCCAACCTTTTACTCATTCATTGCAAAGAGTGACAAGGTGGCCATTCACACAGAGATGTGCTGCTAAGGAAAGATACTCTGAGCGCCATTCAATTCAGTGCATCCTTCCATCTGTGTCAATGGCCACTTTGTCACGCTCTGCACTGAGTTTATGTAGTACTACACATAAAATATTGAGGGTAGACAGTTTATAGTTGTCAAAGGAAATCAGACCAGAAGATCAACATAGTATAACCCAAGAGCTTTTATTGGTGCTGCTTGCTAAGTTAACCACCAATACATAACCTTGTAAAAATGTCTGGCAAAATAAACCAAGGCATATAACTATATGCTGTAAAACTATGAACAAATAAACAGACAAAATATATTGCCTTATCTGTAATAACACTGTAAAAAAACAAGATAATATTATCATATAAAAGACTTTATGGAACACAACTCTTACAGTAGTACTGCAATATCTGTGTTGAACACAAATCCTACAGTGTCTGGAATGCATGGAGTAAACGTGGAGTAAGTGAACAAATAGGCCATCTTTGAAAAATTAACCAAAAAGTACTATTGAAGTGAGTTATTGCTTTGATGTGTGGTAGGACTGGAACTGAAGAGGTGACAGGTAATGAGGTGAACTGACGCGATGACACAGGTGGATGGGGTGATACGGATGTGCTGCAGTGTGGGACGTCAGTGGTATGCTGCAATTCTGTGGCCATCATACGATTGTAGGGCACAGGGCCAGATTGCGGTGGGTGCACTGGTGTGTAACAGGGGTAAGGGGCTGAGTGGCCAGGATGATGTTGGGTAGATGCCAGGGAAGCAATTGACTGCATCATCATACCAAACAGCTTCTCCTCATGGATGTGCTGGGCCTGTTGCATCTTCAGCATCAACTCATCACCCTTATTGTCGTTCAAAGCTTTAGCGAACCCCTCAAATGTGCTTCAATCCTAGATTTCTTTCTTCTGGTTGTGCCCCTCTCTGCCCCTTTCTTTCTCTGGTCAGATGCACATGAAGCTGGAGCTGCAACCTCAGACCCAGTAGTGTCTAATGCTACAAACACATAGTTGGACTCCTTGCCAACCAATAGGTTTTAATCTCAGACCAACAATGCAAGAATCTCTGCTTTTTTCTCTTTTATTATAGAAAAAACAATCAAGATACAACACACATATACCAAACCAATAGGGAAATAAAACATTTCACAAACCCATCAAACTCTAGAGAATCAAAGAGGACAAGAATCAAAAATTACAACACAGGTAGACAAAACAGAAAATAGTGAGGTAACCTGTATAGGCCTTGGCATGGCTTCCAGCCTACAGACCCCCCCACCCAAATCAAAGAAATTAATAAAATAAATAAATAAATAAATACACATAAACCACACACAGTATACTGTTTAATGAAAATCCAGCATTACCCTCCCTTCTTCCCCAGTCACAACAAAAGTGCTCCCTTCTACAAAACCACCAACAAACTCTTCTTCTCTAATATAACCATGCAACATATTAACATCTCTTCCATTATACTCCTAAAAATATTCCACACCTCAGCTTTTCTCTTTTTGTACTGGGCTATATTCCTCCTTAGCTTGACAGCAAACCTTGCATGGCTTAAAACATAATTTAATAAATTACCATTACATCTGTTCAGTTTGCCAGTCACCCAAAATAACCACAATTCTCTCCATTCCATTCTGTCAACAAACCCGCCTCTCCAACATCTACTTATTAACTCTTTCATTTTCAGCATGTATCCCTCCAGCGCACAACATTTCTCAAACTCATGCATAAATGTTTCCACTCCCACACCACACACATCACATTCTTTCTTCACATTCACATCAAACTTACAAATTATTAAATTATTGAATACTCTATCGTGTCTTAATAAAAAGTCAAAATTCTCACATTCAACACTGTTCCACTTCTCTCAGATTTCTCCATATCCTCCCTACATTTCAATTTCAATTTCAATTTTATTTGTATAGCCCAATATCACAAATTACAAATTTGCCTCAGTGGGCTTAACAGCAACACAACATCCTGTCCATAGACTCTTGCATTGGATGAGGAACAACTCCCTAAAAAAACCTTTAACAGGGAGAAAAAATAGGAAGAAACCTCAGGGAGAGCAACAGAGGAGGGATCTCTCTCCCAAGATGGACAACGTGCAATAGATGTTGTGTTTACGCAATTTACACAATACAACACTGAAAGAGGATAACAGAATTATAACGGACTTATAAAATTTATGAAGAATATGATGCGCAGGATGCCAAGCAGTGTCCAGACACCATCGGAACAGTCCAGGACTCAAGCCACGCGACCAGCATCATCATGTGTAAAAAAAATAAAAAAATCCATCTCATTCATAATCCTCTCCCACACTTTCTCCGCAGCCGGTCTTCTCACTTCTTCCCCTCTTAAATATATATACATCACTTTCGTTTTCACACTCGTCAGACTCACTCTCCTTTCTCCTTCTCCCACATACAGTTCTATCTCTCCTTCCTCATCCAACACAGCCTCTCTCTCAATCATACTGACCCATTCTCTTGGCATCCCCCCCCTGATCTTTCCAAATATTCTCCCCGCCGTTCCCAACCACATTTCATCTACCCTTCCCCTCACTTCATCTACCAGTACCTGTGCCCTCATAAACCCTGGTACATACTCATACATTAAATCCCTGATCTTTCTAAACCCTGCTCTCCAAATCCCCTTGATGTAGATTGTGTTCCCCTCAAATGTGATTTTTGGATTTAAAAACACTGGTTGATCCCACACCTGCTTCACATTCTTACATTCATGCTGCACACATTTCACAACCTCTCCCCACGCTTCCAACACCTCCTTGTAAAACTCAGACACTCCACTCAACATACCTTTCTTCATTTGCATATACACTCCACTCTCCCCACGTCCTCCACATTTATAAATTGCCTCCCTTAAAAACACCTTCCATATGTGATCCCTCTTGTTTCTTAAATATCTAACCATCATTTTCACCCTAAGTAGTTTGTTTTTCACCCTAAATTGATTAACTTCATACTACTTCTTCAAAGTCATTTTCCATCACCTCCTTTGTTATCCTAACTCCCTTCCCATCCTGAAGAAAATCACTCACCATTCTTTCCACCTCCTTCAGCACTCTCTCAGGCACATCCAACACATTCATTACATACACAGTCGTACTCATTCAATCACAACCACCACCTTCCCTTTCAGCTTCAACCCCCTAACTTTCCAAAACCCCAATGTCTTCCTAATCTTATTCAATATCTCTTCATACTGTATATCTCGCCCTTCCTTGTCCTCAATCCCTAAATTCACACCTAACACCCTGAAATAACCCTTCTTCTCTTTTAATCCTATTCCTAAATCTTCTCTACTTTCCCCTATATACATAACTTCTGACTTAGTTATGTTTACTTTAGCCCCTGATGCTCTACCATACAGCTCTAAGCTATCTAATACTTCAACTACACTTTCCTTGTCCTTTACTGTAACCGTCATCTCACCTTCCCTCCTGGTAGCTCTATACCCCCAATTCTATCATTTCCCTTCAGTAGTGCCGCTATCGGTTCTGCTGACAAGGAGTACAGCAGAGCTGATAGGGGACACTTGCCTGACTGACCGCTCTATCTTAAATGTGTCTGTGACCATCCCATTGATTTCAATGCAACTAACTGCTCTATCGCACACTCTTCTGGTCCATCCTACCAGCCTATGCCCAAAACCAAATTTCTCTAAGACCATGTATAAATATCCGTGATCTACCCCATCAAATGCCTTTTTTCCAAATCTAAACTAATAACTATCCCTCCCTGTGTTGAAGATGGGATGTCACCAGAAGACCTAGCGCCTGTCCATAACATTGAAAGAAGAGATGCTTGGGGTATCCAGGTGGCGTGGTGATCTATTCCATTGCCTACCAACACGGGGTTTGCCGATTCGAATCCCTGTATTATCTCTGGCTTGGTCTGGCACCCCTACAGATACAATTGGCCGTGTCTGTGGGTGGAAAGCAAGATGTGGGTATGTGTCCTGGTTGCTGCACTAGTGCCTCCTCTGGTCGGTCGGGGCACCTGTTCAGGGGGGGGGGGGATAACATGATCCTCCCAAGTGCTACTTCCCCCTGGTGAAACTTCTCACTGTCAGGTGAAAAGAAGCGGCTGGCAACTCCACATGTATCCACATGTATTCACATGTATGCATGTGGTAGTCTGCAGCCCTCCCCGGATCGGCAGAGGGGGTGGAGCAGCAACCAGGGCGGCTCAGAAGAGTGGGGTAATTGGCCAGATACAATTGGGGGAAAAAAGGGGGAAAATTCCCCCCCCCCAAAATAAATAAATAAAGGGAGGGACATTCGTTTGAAGTGTGAGCACTCGTCCAGCCTCGCGCTGCGGGTTGTGTGTTGATAAAGATGCTGCTCTCGCCATCGCTCAACCGGTTTTTTACACTTTTTTACACTTTTCTGCAGTCACAAAGGGGCGCAACTGAACATTCAGTGAAGAAGAGTGTGACCCTTTGTGGGATCACGTGACAACATCCAACACAATCACCAAAACCCGTCCATCCCTGAGAATATCAGTGCCCCCCCCCCTTATTTAAGAAGTATTAGTATCCCATGAAGTCGGAGCGCTCATACATCATCCAGCACCCACCCTTCCACATGGATGACACTACAGCGGCTGAAATGGCGCTATGAAATACCCACAGTGGGTAAAGTGTGTTTATTGGCTGTAGTACTTCAAGGTGTTTGGGCTGTTTGCGAATGAAGTTCCACAGGCAGACATATTCATAGTTCTCTTAAGCAAACCACTTATTAATCTTTGGCTGACGATAGATTTCTGCAGCAAAACAACGAGCCTTTACCTTGCCCATTGTGGGTCATGAAGTAATACTTGGGGTAGTATTGGTAGAGGATCAATGACCACACCGGGTTATAGAACTCAGGTTTAATCGTGGCTCAGTAGGCAGACGTAATAACCATACATGGTAGTGGTATAACCATAATAACAGTCCGGGTAGTTCACAACACCTAGTGTAGTTCCAGTGTATATACATGGCGTTATATCACTACAGGTCACACCGAACTTTTAATGGGGCCGCGCAGCCCTTTTATATCCTCTTCAAATACAAACATTGTTAGGTTTATCAATTGACTTTGGACGTCAGCCTTTTTGAAAAGCAGACATGGTGGCCAAACCACAAAAGATATTTTGTTTTTCTCGTCAGCAGAGAAAATCACAATTTTGCTGTAGATTCAACAGCCTTGCGTTGGAAAATGTGCTCTTTATATAGTTTAGTACTCAATATAAAGTTTAATTCACTATGGTGAAGACCGAAAATCTATACACAGGGGATTTCACAAATGTTTTTTGAAGATATTATTGAATTGTGGTACAATAGACATTTATTGTCCTTTGGATAACCCATTCATGCATTCATTCATTCATTCATTCATTCATTCATTCGTTTGTTTATTTATTTATTTGTGTTCTTTTTGTTTTTTCTTACAGAACTAAATGTCATCGAAGTTGCATGTGTTCAGACAGACTCCTGTTTTCATACCTGCATTAGTCTAAACTGAACCAACCCAAGTGAAAAGTAACTAAAGTGCTATCAACGTTTTCATCTTATTTCATTTTCAAAATTAACCCAGACATTTTGCTCAAGAGTAGCGTGTTTTACATGAGTCTATTCTTGCTTGTTTGAGGATGAATAATGAAACAAACTGGGGGGAATTGCGTGATCCTCCCACGCGCTACATCCCCCTGGAGAAACTCCTCACTGTCAGGTGAAAAGAGGTGGCTGGCGACTCCACATGTATCGGAGGTGACATGTGGTAGTCTGCAGCCCTCCCCGGATCGGCAGAGGGGGTGGAGCAGTGACTGGGACGGCTCGGAAGAGTGGGGTAATGGGCCGGCTACAAATGGGGAGAAAAAGGGGGGAAAATAAAAAAAAGGGGAGAAAAAAGAAAATCCCCACGCCACAATACACCCCATATCCTACTTTAATGTGCCAGCATTTTTTAGTTCACCCTCTTGTAGTAATCCTACTTCCATACGTATGTTATACTCACATCTAAATGCATTTGGATTATATGAATGATGGTAAATTCACTCATCGGTATAAATATTTGCTACATGGAGATGGAGATGAATGCAGAGTATGAACTGGTTATTAAAATATCCTCACAGTTTTGCCCCTGGAGTATAAATCAGATTTTAAATAAGTATGGTGCTGCCATCTCATGGTGTGAGCTGTGGTCACCTTTTTATAATCACTTGGCTGTCAGTGTGAAATGTGTATACTGGATAAATGTGTTCACGTTGTTTGGTTTTTGTTGGTTTGTTAAGTTTCCATCTGTTGTTATTTTAGAGCAGTGACTGCCTGAGGTGTCAGCACTGATCTCAGTACAGCACATAGGCCTATACAGAGTTCTCATCATAATGGGATGAGATTTTGTTACATACCACTGTACTCATATTATTATAGTGCTCATAACTAAGATCTTAAAATAAACAACTGTCAAATGAGTAATTGAAGGTTTCATTTACATGAGTCAGCAGAATTTATTTGAGCTCTTCCTTTTACATAATTCTCTAGTAACAGGAATCCATGATGCGCCTCATGCTCATGGGCTTCATGCCACTGGTGCCCATATCTCTGAGGTTCCTGTACTCTCCAGGCTTCACGTAGATCATCCTGCCTCTGAAGTGGGGCTGCTCGTACATCAGCCAGTGGCCGTCCATCACGTTGCAGGACTGCATGTCGGACATGTGGAAACGATCCACCATGGAGTCACAGTCATCCATCAGCTCGTGCATCTGGCCGCCGAAGTTCTCCCTCTCGTAGATCCTCATCCTGAACTGGCCCCTGTGCTGTGGATTGACACGTTTGATTGACACATAAGAAATTGATTTGTTACTACGATTGTTATATGAAGTTGTAATCACACAGTTGTGTTAATTTTCCACTTAAAGGGATTGGCAGGGAACCCTGAAAAGCCTCCCTTTGGGAGATGTGCCTTTGAGAAGGGGAAAAACTCGTTTACCATGGGGATCATGCGGCAGGACCTGATGCAGTCGCTCATGCCCATACGCTGGTAGTCAGAGTACTCTCCCTTCCTAACAAAGTACTGGTTGCCCATGTAGTTGGAACGATCATAGACCATGAAGCAGCCGCTCTCTACCCTGCAGGAGTGGCACCTGCTCAGGAAGGAGGACATGTCAGCGCAGTCGCTGCTGGTCTCATAGGAACGACCCTGGAAGTTCCTGTCCTCGTAGAAGATGATCTGAAAACACAAAGAAATTATTATGCCATCCTGAATCTTGCAAGTCTTGGAATGTACAGTAGATTTGCATGATACAGTACACAATTATTATTATCATCATCATAAATTATCATTACTGTTTTTATTTTTACTATATCATAATCATTATTCTTATTAATATTATTATTATTATTAATAATAATAATTATTATTCTTATTATTATCGACCAATATCAGAGTTTACATCTTAGAACACAATGAAAAGCTTTACACACCTTGCCCATGGTCATGGTTGCAGTTGTTACTGTATTGGTCCAAAAGGATTGCACAGTTTCCTCTATGTCCCTGTGCCTCTTTTATACCTGACCCCACAACCAAAGAATACATGACCCCTATTGTTCAAATTCCTGACAGAGCAACATGAAACAGAGGCCCCCTGTACAGTACAAAGTGGCCTTCAACAGGTCATGATTTGCGGCGGTTGCATTTGTGAGAAGAGGCCCAGCTGTGTATTGTCCTTGTTGTTGAATGACAGGGAAAGTGTGACTTTTTCATAAATCAACCTTTGTGTATGGTGCTAAACAAACATAGACCCATGCTGCCTTTACTCGAATGGGATTTTTTTCAACACTGTAAGACACGGTACAGAAAGGAGAATATACCTCGTTCTGGTCAACCATTTCTATGTTAAATCTTTTTGTTTTCGTAATTCTTCATTTTTGAAATTGTTCAACTATTCTATGAATCACCAGTAACGATTTGTTTGTTGTAAAAAAATTGTGTGCATGTATGCACCCATTTCAAAGACAACCAAACAGTTCATGAGCCAATGTGCATTGATTATTTTTACATTAAAATATCTGATACCTGAACTGAGTTTTGAATTTAAACAGAAATAAACTTGGGCTTGAATTTATCACTCAACACTATTGTCTATTTTATCATAAGGCCTTGCTGTGTGTGTTACAATAGTCCATTTCTCCAGGCCACTCTGAACATGAAGACCGTAACAAAGCCTGTTGAGCTGTGCCCAGGAAATACTTCATATTGCACTTAGGATTTAATGCAATTGCACTTTTTGCTGCTTGAATTTCTAAATAGGAAAAAGATTTGTAATTGCTACATAGAGTTGGCAGTTTCACGTTATAACTAATAGAAACATAAAATGTGAACAAAGGAAAAATTGAAAAAGCAAGAGATGCCCATTGTACATTTCAGGGCTCTGAATAACACGGGCCACGTTTCATATTTCAAAACTGTTTCATCCTCATATTCTAACACTTAAATGGAAGCATATCCTCCCCCTCTTTTTCTCCCCAGTTGTATCCGGCCAATTACCCCACTCTTCGACGCTGTCCCGGTCTCTGCTCCACCTCCTCCTGGGAGGGCTGCAGATTACCACATGCCTCCTCCGATACATGTGGAGTCGCCAGCCGCTTCTTCACATACCCACATCCGGTTTCCCACCCGGAAACATGACCAATTGTGTCTTTAGGGACACCCGACCAAGCTGGAGGTAACACAGGGATTCGAACCACCGATCCCCTGTGTTGGGAGGCAACGGAAAAGACCACCACGGTACCCGGGTGCCCCCTAAATGAAAGCATATCCTAATAAAAAAATGTGCAAAGCAAAAAATGGGAAGGCCATTACAGAGGCCCCTGAATAAGATGGGCCATGTTTCATATCTCTGCATCCTCATATTTTGAAGTTATTGCAGTCTTAAGAAAATTAGCCCTTTTAAAGAAGAACAATTAAAAAAAATGAATAAATGAAAGATGAAGACGTAATTTCAGCTCAGCAGATTGAAGAACAGATGTATCTGAACCATAGAAACTTTTTAAAAGTTTCAATACATTGTTTTACAAAGAAAAAAAATATATAAAATAATGGATTACATTTACATTGCACTTTTCTAGACATCCAAAGTGCTTCACATTGAAGGGGGTAACTCACTTCAACCACCGCCAATGTGTAGCAGCACCCACCTGGGTGATGCACGGCAGCCATTTTAAACCAGAACGCTCACCACACATCAGCTTGAGGTGGAGAGGGAGGAATCATTGAGCCAATTGCATGGGGGGATGATTAGGTGGCCACATGGAGAGACCCAGGTTGGGAATTTTGCCAGGACACAGGGGGACCCCCCTCCCCCCTACTTTTTGCGATAACTGCCATGGGATCTTTAATGACCACAGTGAGTCAGGACCTCGGTTTAACATCTCATCCAATAGACGGCATCTCCTAAAGCACAGTGTCCCCGTCACTGCACTATAGATGCAAGTTACAATTTTCCATACCAAACTTTATTGACAGTTCCTCAGTTGCCAGTGCAAGCTCAGATCTCTCGCCATTGACACCAGTGTGAACTTTGATTTTGCAAACGAAACAGATTGGGAAAAACGATACATGTTTTTTTGCTCTCGCTCGCTCTCTCGCTCTCTCACTCTCTCTCTCTCTCTCTCTCTCTCTCTCTCTCTCTCTCCCCCCCCCCGAAGGGAGACCTCCCACACATATACCCCAATCTGACCCCACCCATGAAACTTTAACCCCTCTGCCAACTCCCAAACCCAGAATACTGACATACAAAAACACAAAAGATGCTAGTTTTAAGACATGTCAGGAATTCTACAAGATCAGGCCCCACTAACACAGCCTCGGAGGACAGGCGATTTAGTCTGTAATCTGGCAACCCTGCACCTTGTTGAGCTGTGGGAGATGTAAAGTCACTTGACATGATGCTACTTGAAGCGCACAAGATATGAGACTGGAATATTAAATCCACCAAGCCAGTTATTTTTATTGGTGGCTCTCGTCTCAGTAGAATGCCACCTCACACTTTTGATCACATATAGTTATCCAGGTGCTAACTTTTTCACTTGCCACAGATCCTGGTCAAATTTGAGCCAAATCCTGAGGCGGGGAGATGAGAATGGAGTCAGTTGGAGGCAAATTTTTGGGTGGCACGATGGCCCAGTGGTTAGCGCTGTTGCCCCTCAGCAAGAAAGTCCTAGGTTCAAACCCCGGAGGTTGTCTAGCTTTGGGGGTTATCCCAGGTTGTCCTCTGTGTGGAGTTTGCATGTTCTCCCTGTGTCTGCAGTAGGTTTTCTCCAGGTGCTCCAGTTTCCCCCGCCATCAAAAAGAAACATGCATGTTAGGGTTTATACTCCTGTCTGTGCCCCTGACCAAAGCAATGGGAAAAGAACTGCAGTTGGTCCCTGGGTGCAGCAGGAAGGTGGCAGCCCACTGCTCCTAGCTACACAGATCACAGCTAGGAAGGATTAATTTGCAGTAACTGAATTTCCCCAAAGGGATTAATAAAGGAAACTTAAGTAATTATCAAAGTTTTTGAGCTGTCTCTGGGCCTAAACAACATGGGAAATTAACCTGAAATAGCATTTTGTCATTTGCAGATTCTCCATAAGATGGTAGCAAAAAATATCTGTACGCGACAATCTGCACCAATAATCAAATTTTCACCTCAATTAATAACACAACATAAAACACTTGAATTCATACATTGCCACACACTATAATCCTCTATTTGAAATTCATCACTCAGAATTTAAAACTGAGGTGGGAAACATACACAGAACACTAGATAAAGCTTAGATTTTTAAACATTGGGTTGAGCAGCTATAACAGGACAGGGGGAAGTGCCAACAGGGACCTCTCCTATATCAGCCCTCTAATGTTCTAAATCTGCCTTTTTTATTCACTTAATCTTTCCGGGAATTTAGCTACTGGAGAGGAACTTCAGCTTTATTCCTACACCATGAATATCAGATAGAGAACAACTTTTAGGGACATCCAAAAATATAACAGAACCCCGATATTAGACTATTCTGACTGCTGCTCTGCAGATTCTACTTTTTCAGGCGCTGTCTACTTGGGAACCACCCACGGGCACTCAGTCTCAACAGATAAGAACATTGACTAATAGAAACACATATAGCCACTCATTACCACACACCCAATATCAGCATAAAATTTCTTCTACATGCGACAATCTGTACCAATAATCAAAATTTTGCCTCAATTAATGACACACCATACAACACTTGAATTCATACAACGCCACACACTAAAATCTTCTATTTGAAATTCAAATTCTGAGACATGTAGGGAGCTTAATGCTGACCCCTGACCTAAACCCCAACCTTATCCAACTGTCTGACAGGAAGCCCAACTATAACCTGGCCTTACCCCATTTCCTTCTTGACAATTGTGGATGTGATAATACAGACTCCACAGAACGAATCCAATAGCCGTTTAACCTCCACTAGGGAACGATAGAACTTCCAGGGGGTCGTTTTTGCAAATGTGATCTCAGGTGAGGGGACAGGAAGTGGAGATCGTTTTTAAAAGAATTAACTGTCCCTTCTGTTTTTTGTCTAATTATTCTGTATGTTGTAATGTCCTTATTTGCCTCTGTACAGCTCTGAATGACTGCAAACACTAGCAGATGGTCACTAGTGTCATTTATTATTAATCCACTTATTACCTTCCTATCAATTACATTAGTGAATATATTAATTAGTGTGGTACTGTGAGTTGTTATTCTGGTCGGGCGTGTGATTGAGGGATACAGGCTCACACCGTACATTGAATTAATGAATTCTGTAGTGGTATTGTGTTCAAGTGGGTTTAACAAACCGACAATGAAGTCCCCACAAACAAAAACCATTTTCTTATTTATTTTCTCATACATCTCAAATAACTTACCCCTAAATGTATCAATACATGATCCTGGAGTTCTGGATACACAGCTTATTAGTATGTTTTTTGATTTCTTTAGTTCTATTTCTACAGTAATGCATTCAATGATATTGTCTACTACTTGTGACATACTATTGATAGATTTACTATAAAAAAAAAAATCAAAGAAAAAAGCAAAAATCAAAGAAAGTTGAATCAGTTCGTCAAGATACAAAGTTTATTGACAGATACGTTTCATCACTCATCTATCACCGATCTGGTGCATGGCTATTTCTCTAATACACTGAATGATAATCTTAATTGATATGCAGAACATTTTAAGCAACTAGTTTTCATCTATAATCTGTTTGCTTCCACCTCCAGCCCAAACAATCAGAGAATAGCCATTCAGGATAAGAATACTGTTTATGCCACCGTTTGCACACAGTGTCATAAAATCTACATTGGCTAAACTGGCCCCATGCCATTCTAACAAAGTCAAAACAACACCTTTATTCAATCCAGATAGGAGCACTGAAAAACCAGAGTTAAACATGTTGAAGAACACTCAATCCCCTCACTGAAAGTGACTGGGCAGGAGATTAAAGTGAATTGTTCTAATAAACAGAGAAGAATAGCTGAATCCAAACAGATAACAAAATTCAAAACTCATTCCTTTGGGCCTCAACAGCCAAATGTGAGGGGGAATCCACAGGTGGGGAGCAGGGCTGGCAGCAGCCTGGAAACAGACTCATAAATTCACAACATTTAAATTGTTTGTTCAATTGTAACACTTATTTATAGCAAGGGGAAGAGAGTGGTGATTGGGGCGGACTTCAATGGCCATGTTGGTGAAGGGAACAGAGGTGATGAGGAGGTGATGGGTAGGTATGGTGCCAAGGAGAGGAATGTGGAAGCACAGATGGTGGTGGATTTTGCAAAAAGGATGGAAATGGCTGTGGTGACTACATTTTCAAGAAGAGGGAGGAACACAGGGTGACGTATAAGACTGGAGGAAGGTACACACAGGTGGACTATATCTTATGTAGAAGGCGCGATCTGAAAGGGATTGGAGACTGTGAGGTGGTGACAGGGGAGAACATAGCTAGGCAGCATCGGATGGTAGTCTGTAGGATGACTTTGGAGATCAAGAAGAGGAAGAAAGTGAAGGCAGAGCCAAAGATCAAATGGTGCAAGCTGAAGAAGGGAGACTGTTGTGTGGAGTTCAGGGAGGAGTTAAGACAGGCACTGGGTGGTAGTGAAGAGTTGCCGGATAGCTGGGCAACTACTGCAGTTATAGTGACAGCTAAGAAGGTACTTGGTGTGTCATCTGGACAGAGGAAGGAAGACAAAGAAACTTGGTAGTGGAATGAGGAAGTACAGGAAAGTATACAGAGGAAGAGGTTAGCAAAGAAGGAGTGGGATAGTCAGAGAGATGAAAAAAGTAGACAGGAGTACAAGGACACGCAGCGTAAAGCAAAGAGAGAGGTGGCAAAGGTAAAGGAAAAGGCATATGGTGAGTTGTATGAGAGGTTGGACACTAAGGAAGGAGAAAAGGACTTGAACTGAATGGCTAGACAGACGGACCGAGCTGGGAAGAATGTGCAGCAGGTTAACATGATGAAGGATAGAGATGGAAATTTGCTGACAAGAGAGGAGAGTATGTTGAGAAGGTGGAAGGAGTACTTTGAGGGGCTGATGAATGAAGAAAATGAGAGAGGGAGATAGTGAATCATGAAGTGTGGTGGATTAGCAAGGAGGAAGTGAAGACAGCTATATGAAGAGGATGAGGAGTGGAAAGGTGGTTGATCCAGATGACATACGTGTGGAGGCACTGAGATGTTTAGGACAGATGGCAGTAGAGCTTATAACTAGATTGTTTAACACAATCTTGGAAAGTGAGAGGATGCCCGAGGAGTGGAAAAGAAGTATACTGGTACTGACCTTCAAGAATAAGGGTTATGTGTAGAACTGCAGTAACTACAGCGGTATAAAGTTGATGAGCCACAGCATGAAGATATGGCAAATATTAGTGGAAGCTAGGTTAAGGTGAGGTGATGATGATTAGCGAGCAGCAGTATGGTTTCATGCCACAAAAGAGCACTACAGATGCGATGTGGGGTGCAGGTTGAGGAGAGCCTAGAGAGGTAGTGGTATGCACTGGTGAGAAGAGGAATGAAAGTCAGTAGGAGCAAGACGGAATACATACACTACCGTTCAAAAGTTTGGGATCACCCAAACAATTTTGTGTTTTCCATGAAAAGTCACACTTATTCACCACCATATGTTGTGAAATGAATAGAAAATAGAGTCAAGACATTGACAAGGTTAGAAATAATGATTTGTATTTGAAATAAGATTTTTTTTACATCAAACTTTGCTTTCGTCAAAGAATCCTCCATTTGCAGCAATTACAGCATTGCAGACCTTTGGCATTCTAGCTGTTAATTTGTTGAGGTAATCTGGAGAAATTGTACCCCACGCTTCCAGAAGCAGCTCCCACAAGTTGGATTGGTTGGATGGGCACTTCTTGCGTACCATACGGTCAAGCTGCTCCCACAACAGCTCAATGGGGTTCAGATCTGGTGACTGCGCTGGCCACTCCATTACCGATAGAATACCAGCTGCCTGCTTCTGCTCTAAATAGTTCTTGCACAATTTGGAGGTGTGTTTAGGGTCATTGTCCTGTTGTAGGATGAAATTGGCTCCAATCAAGCGCTGTCCACTGGGTATGGCATGGCGTTGCAAAATGGAGTGATAGCCTTCCTTATTCAGAATCCCTTTTACCCTGTACAAATCTCCCACCTTACCAGCACCAAAGCAACCCCAGACCATCACATTACCTCCACCATGCTTAACAGATGGCGTCAGGCATTCTTCCAGCATCTTTTCATTTGTTCTGCGTCTCACAAACGTTCTTCTTTGTGATCCAAACACCTCAAACTTAGATTCATCCGTCCACAACACTTTTTTCCAGTCTTCCTCTGTCCAATGTCTGTGTTCTTTTGCCCATCTTAATCTTTTTCTTTTATTGGTCAGTCTCAGATATGGCTTTTTCTTTGCCACTCTGCCCTGAAGCCCAGAATCCCGCAGCCGCCTCTTCACTGTAGATGTTGACACTGGTGTTTTGCGGGTACTATTTAATGAAGATGCCAGTTGGGGACCTGTGAGGCGTCTGTTTCTCAAACTAGAGACTCTAATGTACTTATCTTCTTGCTCAGTTGTGCAACGCGGCCTCCCACTTCTTTTTCTACTCTGGTTAGAGCCTGTTTGTGCTGTCCTCTGAAGGGAGTAGTACACACCGGTGTAGGAAATCTTCAATTTCTTAGCAATTTCTCGCATGGAATAGCCTTCATTTCTAAGAACAAGAATAGACTGTCGAGTTTCAGATGAAAGTTCTCTTTTTCTGGCCATTTTGAGCGTTTAATTGACCCCACAAATGTGATGCTCCAGAAACTCAATCTGCTCAAAGAAGTGCCCATCCAACCAATCCAACTTGTGGGAGCTGCTTCTGGAAGCGTGGGGTGCAATTTCTCCAGATTACCTCAACAAATTAACAGCTAGAATGCCAAAGGTCTGCAATGCTGTAATTGCTGCAAATGGAGGATTCTTTGACGAAAGCAAAGTTTGATGTAAAAAAAATCTTATTTCAAATACAAATCATTATTTCTAACCTTGTCAATGTCTTGACTCTATTTTCTATTCATTTCACAACATATGGTGGTGAATAAGTGTGACTTTTCATGGAAAACACAAAATTGTTTGGGTGATCCCAAACTTTTGAACGGTAGTGTATGTGTGAACGAGAGGGAAGACAGCAGAATGATGAGGATGCAAGGAGTAGAGGTGATGAAGGTGGATGAGTTTAAATACTTGTGGTCAACTGTTCAAAGAAACGGGGATTGTGTAAGAGAGATAAAGAGAAGCGGTTCAGAAGGTTACCAGCAAGAGTTAAAGGTAAGGTTTACAAGATGGTAGTGAGACCAGCTATGCTGTATGGTTTGAATAGTACTGATGAAAAGACAGGAGGTGGAGCTGGAGGTGGCAGAGTTGAAGTTGCTAAGATTTTCATTGGGAGTGACGAGACAGGATTACGAATGAATATATTAGAGGGACAGCTCAGGTTGGACAGGTTGGAGACAAAGTAAGAGAGGCAAGATTGAGATGGTTTGGACAAATGTGCACAGATGCCCTGCCAGGCAAGACGAAAAGAGGAAGGTCCAAGATGAGGTTTATGGATGTGGTGAGGGAGGACATGTAGGTGGTTGGCATGACAGAAGATGCAGAGGATAGGAAGAGATGGAAACGGATGATTCACTGTGGTGATCCCTAACGGGAGCAGCTGAAAGAAGAAGGAGATATGAAGTCTATGCAGTTCATTTTAACTCGTGTTTAATTCTAGCACTAGTGTTTTCTGTGTGATAAAGCATATATGTATGTGTTGTGATATTTCTGCTTTCCCTTTTTTCATGTATGTTCTTCTTTTTAAATTGCAGTGTTATCAGCAGGATGGATTTCCCGGTTCCCGTTTTGTGCCTTACTCCTTCACTCCTTGGCGCTGGCCTGGGGGTTCTTGGTGCTGTAAACCCTTTCAGACACTGGAAGAAGCTAATAGAATTATGTTGAACAGACTTTGCCGTGCTCAACACAAATAGTATTCCTAATTTAGATTGAGCTCCCTCTCATTCCCGAGTGACTTATTTTTCACTCCTTTTCCTGAAAATAAGATCAGAAAGTGTCTTTATGCATGCTCAATAATCCAGGTAAGGAAATCACAGAAAGGTGAATAGGCTTGTCTGGACACAACGTTTAGTGGGAGAAATGTTTCATCACTTATCCAAGTGACCTCGTCAGTCTCAGCTGTCACCAAGCATTATTATTATTATTATTTCTATTTCTTCTTCTACACCGCCCCCCCCCCCAATCTTATAAACAGCACTGGTGCATAACGACCGAAACCAACGATTGGTTTCATATACAAATAGGCGTGACAAGTAACTACTACACTTTCAATGGCCATGAATACTATTCACCGAGGACTGGGGAGTAGTTGCAATCACAGCATTGTAAGATGGCGACAGCTGAGACTGACGAAGTCACTTTGATGAGTGATGAAACGTTTCTCCCACTAAACGTTGGGTCCAGATGAACTGATTCACTTTTCTGTGATAAGATTAGAAAGGTTTTTTTAAGAGTAGAAAGATGGAACATAGATAGTGAGTCTGCCGGTGCTCCAATAGCCACTGTGTCTATCAAGATCTTTAAAATCTAACAACCGAAACCCAGGGCCTATCCCTAAAATGTTTCTTGAAGAAGTGAGGACAGGCCAAAATGTTATGATTAAAAACTCAAATTGGTCCTCACAAATATAGCTGAGCAAGAACACACACACACACACGCACGCACACACACACACACACACACACACACACACACACACACACACACACACACACACACACACACACACACACAATATTGATAGGATCAGAGACAGGAAGGATATGATACAGTATCTTCCGTGCCATAAGTTAAGCAGAGACCTTCTTAGTGAGCAAACAAAATTAACATTCGAAACTAAATTACGTTTCCTTTCTTAATCTCCTTGGGGAAATTCAGTTAACCCATCCAAGCTGTGATCTGTGTAGCTAGGAGCAGTGGGTTGCTGCCTTCATGCAGCGCCCGGGGACCAACTCCAGCTCTTCTTCCCATTGCCTTGGTTAGGGGCACAGACAGGAGTATAAACCCTAACATGCATGTTTCTTTTGATGGTGGGAGGAAACCAGAGCACGCAGAGAAAACCCACAGCAGACATGCGGAGAACATGCAGACTTCACACAGAGGACGACCTGGGATGACCCCCAAGGTTGGACTACCCTGGGGTTCAAACCCAGGACCTACTTGCTGTGAGGTGACACTGCTAACCACTGGGCCACCATGCCACCCAATGTTATGCATTCTGTCTATGTATCCATGTGTTGAGAAAATATTTTACTGGACCAACTGTCTGCCTCCCCGCACTCTGTGGTCTCTGTTTTGTCTTTATTCAGAATTTGTTATCTCCTGAAATGTTGAATCTGAATGAGTTATGAAAACAAGCCTCATGAGTCCCACAGATGTTAGGAGTTGATCACATTTGCTTTTCTCAGAGATTGGATGTGGCCTTCCTTTCATGGAGTGCAATTTCAAAAAGGCGTACTTGTCCAAAGAGTGGACAGTCCGATCACAACTTCTGAGACTGATGAAAGAATCGCAGCAGAGTTGTTAATAATAGCAGCAGCAACAAAGTTATGAATCTTATAGTGCAAAGAGATTTCAGTGACAGCATGTGATACATGCTTGCACATTGTGCACAGTGTCATTGTTCTCTGATATGGTTTCCTCAAAACAGTTAACGCTACAATTCACCAAGCTACCACTTTCTATGTGCTGGTCTGCCCTTTGGATATGGCTTTCAGTAAGAGAGAGGGTAACCTCAATGTGATTGGTTATTGAGGTTGATGTGACACACAAGTGTAGGACCTAATTTTTGAGACCCTTTAATACAGCAGATTATATCAGAAATATATACTTGCTTTTTTCTTATGCAGACAGAAAAGGAAGAATGCATCAAATTGAATATTAAAAGAATTTTTTTATTTTAAAATTCTGCTATGTTGAACTGACAAATCTGTACAGTTAGCAGGAGTCAGTGATCCTTTTCATGGAATTGAATCTCATTGCACTGTGTCCCATCTCGTCGAGGTTCCTGTACTCTCCAGGTCTTATGTACATCATCCTGCCTCTGTAGTGGGGCAGCTCATAAATCAGCCAGTGCCCCTCCATCACATGGCAAGACTTGCAATCAGACATATTGTAGCGATCCTGGATGGACTCGCAGTCATCCATCAGCTCGTGCATCTGGCCTCCAAAGTTCTCCTTCTCATAGATCTTGACTCTGAAGGTTCCCCTATGCTGCTTGGAGAGAAAGTAGAGATTTTGTATTGAATCAGACTAGGTCATTGTGATATCAAAATTAAACTTGAATGAAAGAAAGTACATGTACTGTTTTGTTCTAGCACCTTAGCCAAGTCACTGTTGTGTGTGATGACTTGTCTGCAACCTTAGATATCTGAAAGACTAAACTGTTAATATATAAGTCATACCATGGGGATAAGACGGCAGGACCTGATGCAGTCATTGAAGCCCATCATGTTCTGGTAGTCAGAGTAGTCTCCTTTCCTTAGGAAATACTGCTGACCCATGAAGTTGGTGTGGTCATAGACCATGAAGCAGCCGCTCTCCACCCTGCAGGAGTGGCACCTGCTCAGGTAGGAGGACATATCAGGGCAGTCGCTGCTGGTCTCATAGGACCGACCCTGGAAGTTTTTGTCCTCGTAGAAGATGATCTAGAATTTAAGATGACAATCAAAATATTAAGTAAAATGTTTAATTTTTACCAATCACAACAAACATTTAATGATTATTTTTCCTGAATTATCTATTTGTTATCATGGTAGTACAAGTATAAATTGTAAATATATTTACTCAGACTACATACTAACTCTAAAATCAAAAAGTGTATAATATAGTAAGTATATTGCCAATATAAGCCCACTGTACCTTTCCAAGCATGGTTGCTGATATATTGAGCAATGCTATAGCCGTCCTTTGCGGGATTGAAGCCTTTTTTATACCTAACGTGACATCCCTGCTATCTATGGCACCATTGTATGAAAGTCATGAGTCAGCAGCATGCAACATTCTGTCCCGCTGTTTGCGAATACAGATAGGAATAGGGTTATTATGTGTGCATTCATGGGTGCTGCTATTGTAGACCAAACAGTTAGTGTGCCTTTCATTAAAACGTTGAATGCACTGATTATTTATATAACTTTGAGAACTCAATGATAATAATGTGTATGTATGTATGTATGTATGTATGTATGTATGTATGTATGTATGTATGTATGTATGTATGTATGTATGTATGTATGTATGTATGTATGTATGTATGTATCCATCCACCTATCTATCTGTCTATCTATCTATCTATCTATCTATCTATCTATCTATCTATCTATCTATCTATCTATCTATCTATCTATCTATCTATCTATCTATCTATCTATCTATCTATCTATCTATCTATCTATCTATCTATCTATCTATCTATCTATCTATCTATCTATCTATCTATCTATCTATCTATCTATCTATCTATCTATCTGTCTATCTGTCTATCTATCTATCTATCTATCTATCTATCTATCTATCTATCTATCTATCTATCTATCTATCTATCTATCTATCTATCTATCTATCTATCTATCTATCTGTCTGTCTATCTAACTCCTTATCAGTGCATTTCTGCTGTCATTTACTCAGTGATAAATTGTAAACAATAACTTGTCAAACCAGGACCCTTTATAAAATGGGGCAAAGAGTCAGCTCCCTCACTATGTTCATCCACAAACGTGGCTAACCCACAATGCTCACAAAGTGCTCACTATCAGCTCCCAACCTGAGAAATGTACCAGTGTACTTGAATTCTACAAACACTAGATGTGTGTGTCGGCCGTGTGATGGCCTGGCGGCCTGTCCAGGGTGTCTCCCCGCCTGCCACCCAATGACTGCTGGGATAGGCTCCAGCATCCCCATGACTCTGAGAGCAGGATGAGTGGTTTGGATGATGGATGGATGGATGGATGGATAAATTCATTGAACGCAAGCAAGCTTCTTGCACACTTAAGGTGTTATCACATCATTTTGGTAGGACATAATGTTCTCAATGTGGGCTAAAAATAGCCCCAAAATATTTATTTTGGATTATAATTAATTAATTATTAATCAAGTTTCCTTTATTAATTCCCTTGGGAAATTCAGTTACTGCAAATTAACCCATCCTAGTTGTGATCTGTGTAGCTAGGAGCAGTGGACTGCCGCCTTCATGCTGCGCTTGGGGATCAACTCCAGTTCCTTTCCCATTGCCTTGGTCAGGGGCACAGACAGGAGTATAAATCCTAACATGCATGTTTCTTTGGGGGAAACTGGAGCACTCAGAGAAAACGCACCACAGACACGGGGAGAACACGCAAACTCCACACAGAGAACAACCGCCAAGGTTGGACAACCCCGGGATTCAAACCCAGGACTGTCTTGCTGTGAGGCGACAGCACCAACCACTGGGCCACCATGCCACGTAGTTGTATTTGAATTATAATCCTAATTGATCTATAATTTAGTCGTATTATAACTGAATTTGAGTTATTACTATTGGGAACCAATTACATCTAGTATTGGAGTTAGTAATTTAATACCGACTGATGAAAAAGAGAATAACACCCCAAGGGTCATCATTTCAGTTACTTGATATAAAACATTGTTATCATACTGGAAAAAAGGTATTCTATGCTTGACCACCAGAGGCTATCTCAAATACCATAGAAAAATAAATACTTATAGATGACATTATCTAGAATGGATAATCATAATAGACCCTCTTAAATGACTCCTTGTTTTATAGCAGTGTTATGTACAGCTGAAAAACCGGATGTTTTTTGTCAAAAATCACAAGACTATATTACTGATTTATATCACATGATGTAACAAACTTTTATTTTCATATTAATGGTTTGCTTTGATATTTGAAGTATAAGCCAACACCATACTATCATTTACTGTTCCAACATTTTAAATGTTAATTTATCACTTCCTAGGGAATCAGTTTGAGGAAGATGAAAACAGATAAATTAATTTTCAAAGTAGCTTTTGCTTTAGCTCTGGATGAAGTCAGTTGTCCCTTTTAATAGAAGTAGAAATCAACCTTGAGTTCAAAAGTTTCCCAGAAATTGATACAGGACAGATTTAAACTCTTGCCGTTTTCCATATTTAAAATTTTCCTCCCATAATAGGCTGTTTAAAAAGAGTGTTTTTCAGAGATAAAGAAGGAAGTAGTCACACAATTCCATCAAATTTTTAAGGATTATGCTGTTTGTTCTTACCCTATCCTAAATAACCTTTAAATATTATTTAAACACCCTTTCACATGTGCTGTTCACACTTGCTTCATTATATGATGTAAAAATGTTCAAAGTACAGACAAAATGGTCAATTCAATTTTCAAATAATCATATTTTTTATTTCAAAATGATGAAATTTAACACATATCAGTGATACGCCTCATGCTCATGATCCTCATGCCGCTCAGGCCCATGTTCATGAAGCTCCTGTGCTCTCCGGGCCTCAGATAGATCATCCTGCCTCTGAACTGGGGCTGCTCGTACAGGAGCCAGTGGCCTTCCAGCACGTTGGAGGACTGGCAGTCAGACATGCGGAAACGCTCCATGATGTTGTCACAGTCATCCATCAGCTCAGATGTCTGACCACCAAAGTTCTCCCTCTCGTAGATCCTCATCCTGAACTGGCCCCTGTGCTGTTTGGGGACAACAGAAAAGTCATTAATTCACCTGCCCCTGTCTCTCCACAATGCAGTTTAGGTCACATCACTGGTGGCATTATGAGAGATGTTGCTTCAGACCTACCATGGGGATCATACGGCAAGACCTGATGCCTCCGCTCATTCCCATCAGGTTCTGGTAGTCAGAGTACTCTCCCCTCCTCATGAAGAACTGGTTTCCCATGAAGTTGGGCCTCTCATAAACCATGAAGCAGCCGCTCTCCACCCTGCAGGAGTGGCACCTGCTCAGGTAGGAGGACATATCGGGGCAGTCGCTCATGCACTCATAGGAACGACCCTGGAAGTTCCTGTCCTCATAGAAGATGATCTGAGAAAAGAGAAATATATTTGTCAAAATATTACATTGGAGCTAGAAAGGTAACCATAGCATAACTTTGTGAGTCTATGAAGTTTTATTTTATATAGTCATATACCTTTAAAGCACAGCATTGATATATCCAATGTTTTTTCCCCCTTGTATTATTTGTGTGATTATTATTAGCCAACTTACCTTGCCCATGGTCATGCTGGTGGTAGTCATTCTTGTCAAATGAGCTGTTGCTGTTGCTGCTGCTGCTGCTGCTGCTGCTACTGCTGCACTGCTGTTCTGTTTGGTGTAACCGTTTCTTTTATACCTGACCAGACCCTAAAGAATCTCTGACCCCCATTGTAAAAAACCCTGACCCAGCAACACAATATAGAGGCCTGTACAGGGTTGCATTACCATGTCATACATCCACGTGACTGGGCCCTCGAAGACTTTAGAATTTTTTCCCCCTCCCTTTGACCAGGTAACAAAAAACCTATTTTGTGAATTTTGCACAATGGTTTTGGGGTTAGTGCTCATTCATCGACTTGCACTTTTGGAAATTTTACACCCGATGATGAATAATTTTCATCTAATGCTTTAGCCTCTTCATTGACAACAGCACATTACATCTGAATTTGTTTTAATTTTGAACAAAGAATTAGCGGTATAACAAATGTCGGTTAGATTAGCAATTAAAAGGTTTTAGTAAAATTGATTCAAAAAGAGGGACACATTTAAACACAATTTAGCAAGAAAAATTAAACATTACCTACACCTTTTTGAGAATAAAGAGAGCATGGTAGTTCAGTAAGTATAATAAGACTAAGTGTCTTTATCAGTAAAATACATGTAGATAAAAGTCAGTGGTTGAACTCAAGGTTTAGCATCAATGCTTAACAAAGCTTTTCATCAGAGTATGCCACACAAGGTCACCCTACTGAAAGATCATATCATTCTGGAACTTCCTATCAGGAAACTCTGTATTAATCATTTGTCATTTATTAATAAAAGTAATGTATAGGAAAACGTATAATACCATAAAAAGCAGCTAATGAAACATATAGTGTATTTTATCACATTGTATTTTAGAATTGTCTCACTGTGCACATGTGTATCAACTACCCGACAGTTAAATAAACTGGAACCATAAAGATAATCAAATGCATTCATTTGACTTTGGGAAGGCTTTATTGTTAATACATTCAAATTATTACAGAATAACAAAGAATACTGTGGGGAGAGTGAAAGCTATGGGCTCCCGTGTAATAAATGCCTTTTTTTGGGGGGGGGGGTATTGTGTTTAGAAATCACGTCAGGACACAGCGCTGTCGCTCGACACAACCTCTGCATTGCATTGTTTATTTAGACTGACACAGTGTCACAGGCAGACCCGATCAAACAACCCAGAGCCCGCAGGCATCACCAATCAATCCCAGCACAATAGAACAGCGCCAAATCAAATGCAGCACTGTCGATGTGTGCAGACATAACACCCCCCCCCCCCCGGCAGGATTTAACAAGAACAGAACTACTGGGCATCAGACATCAATCAAGGCGCAATAGAACGAAGCTATCATTAACTAATTGCAGCACTGGTGATCCAGTGTGCAGACATAACATCCCCCCCCCCGGCAGGATTTCAAACATGAAAGGTTGACACAAAGTCCTCCAGGTGGCCAGGGCGTAAACGTGTGCAAAAAGGTCGCGAGGTGGCCTGAGGCTGGGCAGGCCGAGGTGGGGAGGGGGAAGGCAGGAGAAGCTGAGGCCCAGGAATGTCTGGGGCCCGTATAGGAGCTGCATGAAGCCCCGGGGTGTCTTGCCATGCTGAGGGAATGGCTAAGGTTGTGTCACCAGCTGTGTGTGGCGGAGCTGACACCTTCCGCAGACGACTGGAGTGCCACCCACCGAGTGCCATCGCTGAGGAGGTAGGTGGCTGGGCCCAGCTGACGGGTGACTTGGAGAGGAGAGGACCAGCATGAGAGAGGCTGGGGAGATGCCTGTGGTGGAGTGCTGTGTGGCCCGATAGTGCAGCAGAGTGTGACGGATGGCCTGCGTGAAAGAGCACCCTTGGGCCATGTGTGCTCTGAGGCCGTTCTTCAGTGACTGGTGAAAACGTTCAATGCCGCCATTGGCCTGGGGGTGGTAATACGCAGTGCGTGGTGATGATCTTTGGGAGGCCCCAGCGAGAGAAGAGAGAGTCCAGGAAGTCGATGATGACCTGTGAGGTCACAGTGCCGGAAGTGGTGAGTTCAGGCCATTTTGAGTGTAGATCATAGGCGACCAACATGAAGCGTTGGTGATGGGGAACTCCATGGATTTCATCACAGATGTCCAACTGCAGGTGCTCCCAGGGCTGAGAGGGCCAGGCGAGAGGTTGCAGGGGTGGGAGAGCCTGGTGGCCAGTCTTGCCACTCACAAGGCAGGCAGAACAGTCCTTCACCAGAGCCTCAATATCTCTGTCTATCCCCGGCCACCACACCAGGTCTTGGCAGCGCTGTTTCAGTTTCACAATGCCCAGGTAGCCTTCATGCGCCATATTCAAAACACACGCATGGAGAGCGCCTGGGGCCACTGTGCAAAACCCACGTGCCACGCAGGTGTTGTTCCAGCAGGAGAGCTCCTCTCTGACTCGGGAGAACACAGCCAGCTCCTCTGGGACCTTGTGAGGCCAGCTGTTCTGGATGTAGGTGCGGAGCTGGGAGAGGACAGGGTCCTGTTCGGAGGCTGCCCTCAGCTCCTGCAGAGAGACAGTGGCCTGAAGGGGTGTGTGTAGCATTTGGACAATGTCCTTTTCCACACAGTCAGTGTCCATCTGTGGAGCTGGGGTGGAGACAGAGCGAGAGAGCAGGTCGGCGACAACATTGTCTCTGCCTGGGGTGAACTGCAGGCTGAAGTTGTACTGGCGGAGGCGGTCAGACCAGCGGTGCAGCCTCAGGGGTTTGTGGCCTGCCCCAGACGTAGACAGCAGCGCTGTCAGGGCCTGGTGATCTGTTCTGAGGGTGAAGGAGCGGCCATAGAGGTAGAGGTGTCACCTTTCACAAGCCCAGATGCAGGCTAACGCCTCACGCTCACCCATGGAGTACCGCTGCTCGGTCAGGTTGAGGGCACGGGAGGCGAAGGTGATGGGCTTCTCCACACCGTTCTGGGTTTGAGACAGCACAGCCCCTATCGCTGTGGCTGACGCATCACAGGTCACAAAGGTGGAGCTGGAGATGTCGAAGTGAGCCAACACTGGTGGTGAAGTCAGTTGAGTCTTGAGATCACGCACAGTGTCACTGCATGCCTTTGACCACACCCATGGCTCGTCCTTATGCAGCAGCTGGCGCAGAGGGGCTGTGGTCGCAGAGTACCGGGGAAGAAACCTCAGGTAGTAGCCTGTCATACCCAGGAAGGAGGCGACCTGGGCGGCCGAGCTGGGCTCAGGGATGGCCTGAATGGTGTCCACGTTGGATTGTAGTGGAGTTACACCGCTCGCTGACAGCCAGAACCCCACGAACTCGATGGCTGGCACAGAGAGGACACATTTCTCAGCATTGAAAGTTAGCTTGTGCTTGCACAGGGCTGCGAAGACCATGTTGAGGCGCTTGTCGTGGATTTCACTGGTGGGCCCGTGTACCACTATATCGTCCAGATAAATGGCCACGCCCAGTATGCCAGCCAGCACGGAGACCATGATTTTCTGGAAGCAGCTAGGGGCGGAGCTGAGACCGAAAGGCATCCTGGTGTAGCGAAACACTCCTGCATGTGTCACAAAGGCTGTGAGGTTTCGGCTGCTGGGGTGAAGGGGCACCTGTAAGTACCCCTGTCTGAGGTTGAGCGTGGAGAACACCTCAGAGCCATAGAACTGAGCAGTGAGTTCTTCTGGGCAGTGGATACTTATCAGGGATCACTGCCTTATTTACTGCACGTAGATCGACGCAGACACGCAGGCCCCCCGACTTCTTCTTAGCCACCACGAGGTTTGAGACCCAGGGTGATGCGTCCACCGGTTCAATGATGCCAGCTTCCAGCTGTTGTTGCAGCTCGGCGGAGACCCCATCACGGAGAGCCAACGGGATGCGGCGCAGTGGTTGGATGACAGGTTTCACAGCAGGGTTGAGGAGAGGTTGATGGGCGAAGGCGGAGAGGCAGCCCAGCCCCACAAACAGTGATGGCCACTTCTGCTGCCAAGGTGTGGCAACAGTCAGGATTGCTGCCCCCCTTGTGTCTAAGAGGGAGAACCCCAGAGCGGAGAACAGGTCCAGGCCCATCAGGTTGGCCCCACGGCGTGCCACATGAAAAACTGCATTGGGCACCAGCTTGGTTCCATAGCGGACAGTCACTTGGAGAGAGCCAACCAGATCGATTTTGGAGTCACCATACCCGCAGAGGACAGCTGAGGGTGCGGACAGTGGCAGTGAACTGAAAAATTGACTGTAGGTATCAACACTCGGGAGAGACAAACCTGCACTGGTGTCCAACAGCAGGGGGATGCACACATCATTAATGTTGACTGTGCATGATTTGAAGGACACTGGCCCAGAGCTCACCTTGTGAATAATGGCGGTTGAAGACTGGGGGGTGTGGCCCTCTGACCCAGTCGGGGAAGATCGACAGACGTTGGCAAAGTGATTTTGCTTACCGCAGCTACGGCATGTCCGGCCACGGGCAGGGCAGTTCTGAGCCCTTGAAGCATGAGACCGAGATCCACAGTTACCACAGGACTGTTGAGGGCGGGGCCGAGAACGCTGTCGTTGCAGTTGCAGGACGTCCTCAGCGGAGTCGACGCCCGCCTCGCTGTGGCTGGGTTGCGTCCCGGGGGGCAGCCGTGAGTAGAGGGAGAAATCGTTGGCAGCTTGACTGGAGGTGGCCACTTGCTGTGTGTTTAGCATAGCAGCACACTCAGCTGCTCTCTCAACTTGTAATGCGATGGTAATTGCTCTGGACAGCAGCAGATCGTCTTTTTCCAGCAGGAGAGTCTCACGCACCTTTGCGTTGGTGGTGTGTTCGATTAGCTGGTCGCGAACCATCTCGTCCTGAAGCGCGCCAAACTTGCATGAGCTAGCTAGCCCTCGCAAATTAGCTAAATACTGCTACACAGACTCACCAGGCAGCTGGTGTCGCTGACGGATATACATCGCCGAAGGAGGGCACTCTGTGGAGCAGCGAAATGGGTGTTCAGAAGTCCCACAGTTTCGTCAAAGTTTGTGAAGTTCCCCAGAGTCCCGAGCACACGATGACCCTCTGCTCCCAAGCAGTGTAGCAACAGAGCCGTCTTCCTAGCCTGGCTCACGTCGCCGAGCCCTGAGGCTATGAGGTAATTTTTCAAAACTATGTAGCCGCGAGTCCATGGTACCGGAGGCTCGCCAGGTAACGCCAGGAAGGGGGCAGGTGGTGGGAGAGAGATATCAGTCATCCTCGTCGCCAATATTGTGTTTAGAAATCACGTCAGGACACAGCGCTGTCGCTCGACACAACCTCTGCGTTGCATTGTTTATTTAGACTGACACAGCGTCACAGGTAGACCCGATCAAACGACCCAGAGCCCGCAGGCATCACCAATCGATGCCAGCACAATAGAACAGCGCCAAATCAAATGCAGCACTGTCGATGTGTGCAGACATAACAAGGGAGTTCCCTTTTTCTCCCCAATTCTGCCGATCTGGGGAGGGCTGCAGACTACCATGTTCCCCTCCCATACATGTGGAGTCGCCAGCCGCTTCTTTTCACCTGACACTGAGGAGTTTCGCCGGGGGGACGTATCGCGTGGGGGGATCACGCCATTCCCCCCAGTTCCCCCTACCCCCTGAACAGGCGCCCCGAACGACCGACCAGAGGAGGCGCTAGTGCAGCGACCACGACACATACCCACATCCGGCTTCCCAAACGCATACACAGCCAATCGTGTCTGTAGGGACGTCCGACCAGAGGTAACACTGGGATTCGAACCGGCTATCCCCGTGTTGGGCGCTCTATAAATACGTTTTTGTTGTTGATTGGGTTGGAGATAGCTTTGGTTTTTGCATATTAAAATTATTGTTCTAGTCATCTTCTCTGGGTTTATTGTTGGATTACAGTCCAAATTAAAGCCACAAACTCACTTGCTACTAGCATGGCATACTTGATACTGTCACTGAAGTGACGTTTTGCAGATAGAGTTTTCTAGCTCCTGAAAAAGACTGTAAGCTTTTGGTATCTTAAAGTCCAACTTGTAAGTTAACAATTACTCTTTATAAATGTATGAAAAATTGTGTAAACTACTAATAAGACACGTTAGTCCCTCGCTAACGGGTTTGACCCTTTAGCCGAGCGGTTAGTGATGTCACCTTGTGGTGCAGTACACGTCGTATCGAATCCCGCACCAGGCAAAAAAATAACCGGTTATATTGGTGGCAGCGGTGGGATCCGGAAGTGTGCAGATCCTCAGAAGTCTCTTCGGAGCGCGGGAATAACCAAGCGCGAGGGCGCGCATCCGGGAGGGTGTTGACTGTAAACTAGTAATAAGACACGTTAGCTCCTAGCTAACGAGTCTGACTCTTTAGCCGAGCGGTTAGTGATGTCGCCTTGTGGTGCAGTACACCCCATATCGAATCCCGCACCGGGCAAGAAGATAACCGGTTACAATTGGGGTGGTATCTTATTCTACTATTTGTTTTTACATGGTCCCCGCAAATCCATTTAGACAGGAGTTAAAAGAAATTCTTCAGGCGCATTTACTAAAAAAAAAAAGAAATCAAAGTTTACGTCATAAAAGGTGATTCAGTCATCAGCGCTACAATTACGACAATGGATTGTAATAAGCGTGATAGATCAATACCTTGAATGAGGCTAGATCGTTTGTCAGTGGTAAAGTGCTCAACCCTGTTAGTAATGATCGAGAATAAAGTGGAACCAATATGTTAAATATAGCCAGTTTGCTAATTGATGGGGGGGGGGGCAGGGCATTATGTGCGTAGCACTGATTTTACAGCTGGTTGAGAGACAAGGTTAGCATACTACATGATAAATAAAAACGAAATAGCCTTGTTTGGTTTTACGCACCAAACTGGGGCTCAATCTCACCATAAAAAGGAAACTTTTCAATAATAATGTAAACTACTAATAAGACACGTTAGTCCGTTGCTAACAGGTCCGACGCTTTAGCCGAGCGGTTAGTTATGTCGTCTTGTGGTGCAGTACACCCCGTATCGAATCCCGCACCGGGCAAGAAAATAACTATTTCCAATAATAACATGAGAATCCCACCTCCTTGTCCGGATAACTTTAGTCAGTTTCGTAAACTATAAGTAAATTTAGTAATCTTGACTGCCCAACATTCCCAAGTAGATAAATATAGTGCTAATTTCCATCCCTGCGTGGCACAAAATTGAAATACAAAATGTCGATCTATTTCTATTACCTAGCGTTTGTCCAAAAGGCTGAGCTCTGAATTCCTCCTAATGCTGATAACTCATCTTGTAAACCTCCTCAAGTTAGGGTTAGCTTCTAATGTTAGCTAGTTTGCTGAAACGACCGTCCTCTTCAGGCAGCTCTGCATTTGGCGAGAATCGGCGCGAGAATTGCCACAGAGATTGATACAAAACATGGCGTCTTGTATCAATCTCATTGATACAAACAATACAAATTATTCCCTTCTATCGATCTCTGATACAAGCAATAAAAATGATTTCTTGCCTCAGGTATTTTGGCCAAGCTACCAAATGTAAACAATGATTAGAAATTGTGAACTAACATATTGAAAAGTGTCAGAAACCTTCTATTTTAAGGTTCTGGGTGTTTGCAGACATATCTGACTAGTTATAGCTGACTATATCTGACTACATTGTAGTTATATCTGCTATATCTGACTGCTGTTTTGATAGAACTGACTGCTGTTTTGATAGAACTGGCTGCTGTTTTGTTATATATGACTGCTGTTTTGATATAACTGATTGCTGTTTTGATATAACTCGACTGCTGTTTTCTCCTGATTTTCTACGTTAAATGCACTTATTGTAAGTCGCTTTGGATAAAAGCGTCAGCTAAATGACTGTAATGTAATGTAATGATGGGGGAAAAAAACCGTCAACTGAACATGATGAAGCTGAAGGTTACATGCCAGCAAATATTTGGTTATTCTGCACAACAACACAATAAAAATGAGTCTTTGGATGAATAATAACGTTCAAGCTCTAATGTTCATTAAAATTGGCGGTAGCATAATGGACAGCAGAAACAGGATCCTATTGGTCACTATTAGTCACTACACCATGGTGAACAAACTAAGTCCTGCTAGATGTGTATGAAATGGAAACACATCAAGAACCAACCTGCCTTTATGGGGTCAGCCCTGCACACCCTGAGCAAGCACGGTTCTGGGTAGTGGAAAAAGGGCTAATAGTCACTTGTTCTGCCAAATTTCCTGTTAGTTATGGACTTGACTGCATTTTATATAGCGCTTTTCGTTGCAACAGACAAAGCACTTTACAATCAATAAATGCCTCACATTCATCCACACACACACACATGCACGTACGCACGCACGCATGCACGCGCGCGCACACACACACACACACACACACACACACACAGGACCCGATTATCAACGACTGCCACCGGTACTGTTGGCAGCAGGGTGCCGGTGGAAACTATGCTATTGTTGGGTGAAGGAGAAGGAGAGAGGGAAGACATGTCCAGAAGCACTGGGAGAGAAGGAAGGGTAGGAGTTTGGAGGTGAAAGTTGGAACTTTGAATGTTGGCACTATGACTGGTACAGGGAGAGATCTGGCTGATATGACAGAGAGAAGGAAGATAAATATACTGTATGTGCAAGGGACAAGGTGGAAGGGGAGTAAGGCCAGGAGCATCTGAGTAGGGTTCAAACTCTTCTACCATGGTGCGGCTGGGAGAACAAATGCGGTAGGGGTAATTCTGAAGGAAAAGTATGTAAAGAGTGTGTTAGAGGTGAAGCGAGTCTCAGACAGAGTGATGAGTATGAAGCTGGAAATTTAAGCTGTGATGATGAATGTTAATAGTGCATATACCACACAAGTTGGGTGTGAGATGGAAGAGAAAGAAGAATTCTGGAATGAGTTGGATGAAGTGGTGGAGTGTACCCAAGGAGGAGAGAGTGGTGATTTGGGCGGACTTCAGTGGGCATGTTGATGAAGGGAACAGAGGCGATGAGGAGGTGATGGGTAGGTATGGTGTCAAGGACAGATGGTGGTGGATTTTGAAGAAAGGATGGAAATGGCTGTGGTGAATACATATTTCAAGAAGAGCGAGGGACACAGGGTGGCGTATAAGAGTGCAGGAAGGTGCACCCAGGTGGACTATATTATCTTATGTAGGAGGTGCAATCTGAAAGGGATTGGAGACTGCAAGGTAGTGACAGGGGAGAACGTAGCTAGGCAACATCAGATGATGGTCTGTATGACATTGGAGATCAAGAAGAGGAAGGGAGTGAAGGCAGAGCCAAGGATCAAATGGTGGAAGCTGAAGAAGGAAGACTGTTGTGTGGAGTTCAGGGAGGAGTTAAGACAGGCACTGGGTGGTAGTGAAGAGTTGCCGGATGGCTAGACAACCACTGCAGAAATAGTGAGGGAGACAGCTAAGAAGGTATCTGGTGTGTCATCTGGACAGAGGAAGGAAGACTAAGAGACTTGGTGGTGGAATGAGGAAGTACAGGAAAGTATACAAAGGAATAGGGTGGCAAAGAAGAAGTGGGATAGTCAGAGAGATGAAAAAAGTAGACAGGAGTACCAGGAAATGTGGTGTAAAGTGGAGAGAGAGAGGCGGCGAAGGTAAAGGAAAAGACGTATGGTGAGTTGTATGAGAGGTTGGACACTAAAGAAGGAGAAAAGGACTTGTGCTGATTGGCTAGACAGAGGGACCAAGCTGGGAAGGATGTGCAGCAGGTTAACATATGAAGGACAGAGGTGGAAATTTGCTGACAAGAGAGGAGAGTGTGTTGAGAAGGTGGAAGGAGTACTTTGAGGGGCTGATGAATGAAGAAAATGAGAGAGAGAGATGGTGAATCAGGAACTGCGGTAGATTAGCAAGGAGGAAGTGAAGACAGCTATATGAAGAGGATGAGGAGTGGAAAGGTGGTTGATCCAGATGACATACCTGTGGAGGCACTGAGATGTTTAGGAGAGATGGCAGTAGAGTTTTTAACTAGATTGCTTAACGCAATCTTGGAAAGTGAGAGGATGCTTGAGGAGTGGAGAATACATACACTACCGTTCAAAAGTTTGGGATCACCCAAACAATTTTGTGTTTTCCATGAAAAGTCACACTTATTCACCACCATATGTTGTGAAATGAATAGAAAATAGAGTCAAGACATTGACAAGGTTAGAAATAATGATTTGTATTTGAAATAAGATTTTTTTTACATCAAACTTTGCTTTCGTCAAAGAATCCTCCATTTGCAGCAATTACAGCATTGCAGACCTTTGGCATTCTAGCTGTTAATTTGTTGAGGTAATCTGGAGAAATTGCACCCCACGCTTCCAGAAGCAGCTCCCACAAGTTGGATTGGTTGAATGGGCACTTCTTTGAGCAGATTGAGTTTCTGGAGCATCACATTTGTGGGGTCAATTAAATGCTCAAAATGGCCAGAAAAAGAGAACTTTCATCTGAAACTCGACAGTCTATTCTTGTTCTTAGAAATGAAGGCTATTCCATGCGAGAAATTGCTAAGAAATTGAAGATTTCCTACACCGGTGTGTACTACTCCCTTCAGAGGACAGCACAAACAGGCTCTAACCAGAGTAGAAAAAGAAGTGGGAGGCCGCGTTTCACAACTGAGCAAGAAGATAAGTACATTAGAGTCTCTAGTTTGAGAAACAGACGCCTCACAGGTCCCCAACTGGCATCTTCATTAAATAGTACCTGTTAGAGCCTGTTTGTGCTGCCCTCTGAAGGGAGTAGTACACACCAGTGTAGGAAATCTTCAATTTCTTAGCAATTTCTCGCATGGAATAGCCTTCATTTCTAAGAACAAGAATAGACTGTCGAGTTTCAGATGAAAGTTCTCTTTTTCTGGCCATTTTGAGCGTTTAATTGACCCCACAAATGTGATGCTCCAGAAACTCAATCTGCTCAAAGAAGTGCCCATCCAACCAATCCAACTTGTGGGAGCTGCTTCTGGAAGCGTGGGGTGCAATTACTCCAGATTACCTCAACAAATTAACAGCTAGAATGCCAAAGGTCTGCAATGCTGTAATTGCTGCAAATGGAGGATTCTTTGACGAAAGCAAAGTTTGATGTAAAAAAAATCTTATTTCAAATACAAATCATTATTTCTAACCTTGTCAATGTCTTGACTCTATTTTCTATTCATTTCACAACATATGGTGGTGAATAAGTGTGACTTTTCATGGAAAACACGAAATTGTTTGGGTGATCCCAAACTTTTGAACGGTAGCGTATACTGGTACCGATGTTGAAGAATAAGTGTGATGTGCAGAACTGTAGTAACTACAGTGGTATGAAGTTGATCAGCCACAGCATGAAGATATGGGAAAGAGTAATAGAAGCTAGGTTAAGAGGAGAGGTGACGATTAGCGAGCAGCAGTATGGTTTCATGCCAGGAAAGAGCACCACAGATGTGATGTTTGCTTTGAGAATGTTGATGGAGAAGTATAGAGAAGGCCAGAAGGAGTTACATTGTGTCTTTGTAGATTTAGAGAAAGCATATGACAGGGTCCTGAGAGAGGAGGTGTGGTACTGTATGAGGATGTCATGAGTGGCAGATAAGTATGTAGGAGTGTTGCAGGATATGTATGAGGACAATGGTGAGGTGTGCTGTTGGGATGACAGATGGGTTCAAGGTGGAGGTGGGATTACATCAAGGATCGGCTCTGAGCCCTTTCTTGTTTGCAATGGTGATGGACAGGTTGACGGACAAGATCAGGCAGGAGTCTCCATGGACGATGATGTTCGCAGATGACATTTTAATCTGTTGCAAGAGGAGAACCTGGAAAGGTGGAGGTATGCACTAGAGAGAAGAGGAATGAAAGTCAGTAGAAGCAAAACGGAATACATATGTGTGAATGAAGTGGAGGTCAGCGGAATGGTGAGGATGCAAGAAGTAGAGGTGACAAAGATGGATGAGTCTAAATATTTGGGGTCAACTGTTCAACATAATGGGGAGTGCAGAAGAGAGGTGAAGAAGAGAGTGCAGAGGGTGGAGTGGGCGGGGAAGAGGAGGATGGAGTCAGGAGTGATTTGTGACAAAAGGGTACCAGCAAGAGTGAAGAGGAAGGTTTACAAGATAGTAGTGAGACCAGCTATGTTATATGGTTTGGAGACAATGGCACAGACCAAAAGACAGGAGGCGGCAGAATTGAAAATGCTAAGATTTTCATTGGGAGTGGCGAAGAAGGACAGGATTAGGAACAAGTATATTAGCAGGACAGCTCAGGTTGGACGGTTTGGAGACAAAGTAAGAGAGGCAAGATTGAGATGGTTTGGACATGTGTGGAGGAGAGATGCTGGTTATGTTGGGAGAAGGATGCTGAATATGGAGCTGCCAGGCAAGAGGAAATGAGGAAGGCCAAAGAGGAGGTTTATAGATGTGGTGAGAGAGGACATGCAGGTGGCTGGCGTGACAGAGGAAGATGCAGAGGACAAGGAGAGATGGAAATGGATGATCCCCTGTGGCTATCCCTAACGGGAGCAGCCAAAAATATTAGTAGTAGTAGTAGTAGTAGTAGTATTGGTAGTAGTAGTAGTAGTAGTTCAGCCACACACACACCAGTTACTAGATGACCCGCTCCATCTCCGATCCACTATTGCGCTTTCGTAGTTAGCAGAGGCATTGATGTGCATCAGAGAGACAGAGAGATTTAGATAAAAATGAGTGTTAACTTCTGTGATTAGTTTGGTGTACTGTAGTTATGCACACATCTGATTGTTTTTTGTTTTGTTTTGTTTTTTTTGCATCAAATACTTTTTTGAGAAAAGTGTCTTTGAGAAAAGAGTTGTAATGTCAAAGTCATATGGCTTTTGAATAAAGTTTATGCACATATGCTGGCTTTAGATGCTAAATGTTATCTGATATGGTTGTGTTAATGGTTGTGTTAATGGTTGTGGTTGTGGAATATGTAACCCATGGTGCCATATTCCCCCCAAATATTCTCATGTGGAATTTGGGGATGGTTGGAGCGATTACCTGACCAAACATTTTGTTCAGCAGCTGCCACTGCTTGAATGGCATGAATGAATGAGAAACTGTTACTCAAATGTTTTCTGTCATTTGAAAATAAACACCTAATGCAACCTAGAACCTAGAAAAAGTTTTACTTGTGCAGTGCTTTCTCTTATTATTTTAATTATTTTGGTGATAATCCCCTTGACAGTTGGCAATGCCAATATTAAATCTGTGGATAATTTTTGACACTAATGCTTGAAATAACTTCAGTGAGAGACATAGATAGAGAGTAGTGGATGTTTTTATTAACAGCCACATTTCTGTACATGTTAAACATTTGATTGACATTTAGTAGCAAGAGTCCACAATACGCCTCATGCTCATGAACTTCATGCCACTCATGCTCATCTCCCTGAAGTTCCTGTACTCTCCGGGCCTCAGGTACATCATCCTGCCTCTGTACTGGGGCTGCTCATACAGTAGCCAGTGGCCTTCCAACACCTGGCTGGACTGGCAGTCGGACATGCGGAAACGGTCCATGATGTTGTCGCAGTCATCCACCAGCTCCATCATCTGACCACCGAAGTTCTCCCTCTCGTAGATCTTCATCCTGAACTGTCCTCTGTGCTGCAATACAGTACAATGCAAGAGTTAATTCCCTGACAAATGTGTACATGGCAGGAGGTAGTTGTACTGGGAGAAGGATGCCATGAGAAGAGTTCCCTGTAGATTACAATTCACTGTGTTATTATGCTTACCATGGGGATCATGCGGCAAGACCTGATGCAATCTCTCATGCCCATCATGCTCATGTAGTCATTATACTCTCCCTTCCTCATGAAGAACTGGTTTCCCATGAAGTTGGTGCGGTCATAGACCATGAAGCAGCCGCTCTCCACCCTGCAGGACTGGCACCTGCTCAGGAAGGCGGACATGTCGGGGCAGTCGCTCATGCACTCATAGGAGCGCCCCTGGAAGTTCTTGTCCTCGTAGAAGATGATCTAAAAAAGAAAGAAAGAAAGAAAGAATGAAAACAGCATATCTAAAACAGTTGTTTTTTCCATTTAGAAATATCTCAAATCTCAGTAAGAAAGACACAGTGTGACAGACAGATAGCAATAAAAGAATTAAGCGATATTGTATAAAGCAAGTTTAACTTCTGTATACCATGAAACATTTTTTTTAAAAATACCTTGCCCATCATGTTGTTGGTTGATGTGTTGCCACTAGTAGCCCTGAACTGCCTTCCTACCTGAGTTAACCCTTTCCTTTTATACCTGACCAAGCCTAAAGAATCCGTGCCCCCCCCCCTCCCGCTGTGAGAACCCCCTTACTCAGCAACATACTACAGAGGCCAATAGAGTGCTGAGGTTACATCCACATTTCCAGGGGCTGTGTACCTCATAGTATTTAGACAAGGCTTTGTTATTCATTTCAGAAAGGACTTTCTATAGTGTTGATGATATTTGAATTTGCTGTAACATATAATGTAATTACATATAGTTATAGTACATATCATAGGGTACATAAAACTGATTAATTTTAGCCTTTCTCTGTTCCCCTGAAAGGAACACATTTATATATATATATATATATATATATATATATATATATATATATATATATATATATATATATATATATATATACATACGTATATATATGTATATATATATATATATACGTATATACACACACACACACACACACACACACACACACACACATATATATATATATATATATATATATATATATATATACGCATATCCATTCCTAAATAGTTAACATACAAAAATATTGCTTTGAATGGCACGTCATAGTTTCTGCCTTAAAATTGAGTGGAAATTACCAGAATGGTCAAAACCTCATTAAAACATGTGAAAATCTTTCTGCTGGGCATTAACAGCAAACATGGCTTTTTCTAGTACTGTATATGCTGTAACACACCAGTTGCTACAAATGATCACCTACCATAATTTATATCACATTGTAAATGTAAGGAATAAATAAAAAGTGGGCTTTAGAGTAGTGGTGCCTTTGGCTAAATATGTTTAACATTAACAAAATTTAAAATACTACTATTTTTCACATTAAATGCCTGCTGACAGACACATATCTCTCACCATTGTTCTAACAATATTTATGAAGATGATGATGATGAAAATGAAATAGTAACCAGTGTGTTTTGATGAAAATTGATTTGATACTGTATATTCACTGATTAATTTACTTCAAACCATAAGCTGTTCTCTGGATCAAACCATCGAACTGACATGATAAAAGTAGAATAACATCAATTTGAGTTTATTTGTTTCTCCCTGAATCTCAGATACAGTTTCATTTTACATTTCCAGAGATGTAGTTATAGTAAACAACAGTGGACAGCACCCCCTTTCATTACACCCTTGATTTGGATGAGAGAAAACAAACAATATAAACTTCAGAAATAGCACTGAGAGGAGGGAGCCCTATAACAGGATAGATATGCACACAAAAGGCACCAATTGGGCAGAGCAGACAAAGTGGTAATAGATTTGGAAATACAAAATATATTATGAAAGCACTTCAATTGCTTTACTTCACTTCGTGATAATGTAATAATGCAAAAAACAAGTGGACTCTGGGAAAGCCCTGTATGCAGCAGCTCATTCATCATCTTCCCCATACATCGCCTTAAGCTAATGCTGTATAAAAAAATGAGAATCAGAATCAGAATCATGTTTATTGGTCATGTAGGTTTGCACATACATGGAATTTGACTCCGGATTCGTGGCTCTCTCAGTGTACTTAACACAGAATAACAACGCTACAACACAATAATCTTCAGATATATACACAAGTATTGACTTATACAGGCGAGATAAGAGGTTGCAGATAAAATTGCAGTTACGTTTGTCTAAGCATAAAGTGGAGGCAGAATCAACATAAGAATTCTGATAGTTGATGAAAGTTAATGGTACAGATCATGCTAAATAACAGCATTACCCCCCCCCCTTGTCTATCAATTATTGAGATTAATCCATATTTTGTACAGAAAATTGTAGCATATTTGGATTTTCCAAAGTCATAACTTGGTATATGACATAAAGATAATTCCCTAATTTGCTGAAGCTTTCCTTTCTTTGCTGACTCTCAAGTAGCTAGCAAGTTGGCTGAGACCAAAAAGGTCCAGTAAGGACAATGCTTATTCATTTAGAAAATAAGTATCGAAGTATCTCACTAAACCAATTCCCTTTACATGGCCAAGTTTGAGGAGTAAGAAGTTGGTCCACCACAAGAAAGGCATAAAGCGGGGTGTCTGGGTAGCATAGCGGTCTATTCTGTTGCCTACCAACATGGGGATCTCGGTTCGAATCCCCGTGTTACCTCCAGCTTGGTTGGGCGTCCCTACAGAAATAATTGTCTGTCTGTGGGTGGGAAGCTGGATGTGGGTATATGTCCTGGTCGCTGTACTAACGCCTTCTCTGGTCGGTCAGGGCGCCTGTTCGGGGAGGAATAGTGTGACCCTCCCACGCACTACGTCCCCCTGGTGCAACTCCTCACTGTCAGGTGAAAAGCGGCAGCTGGCTACTCCACATGTATCAGAGGAGGCATGTGGTAGTCTGCAGCCCTCCCCAGATCGGCAGAGGGGGTGGAGCAGTGGCTGGGACAGCTCGGAAGGGTGGGGTAATTTGCCAGAGACAACTGGGGAGAAAAAAAGGGGGGGGGGGGTCCACCAAAAAAAAAGAAAAAGAAAGAAAGGCATAAAGCCACAAAGATCAATGTTTTGTTAAATTAGATGACACTTACAGTGACTCTGGTAAATGCATTGGTGTTTGACCGCCCCAAAGTACAGAGATCATTTCAAAATGAAACAGCTGCCATCTGATATTGGGGTTATTATCCATTGGTAATGGTCTTCCATGAACTTGGTTTGCTCTAGCTGGATGTTAGCAACAAGTTTAATACTTAAAACTGGACATTAACCATTCTTTCGCATTCATTATTGGTTGTTATGGCTGTTATTGTATGTACCCATGGTGATGGGGTGTATTTAGGAAGTGGCCTGCAAGCCAAGTATAGGAGTGGTTCATTTCTGGACAGTAGCTAAAGTTGTAAGTAACCTATTTCTGTTTGCTTGCTGTGAAACTGGGAGCAGAGTTATCGTGTTGGCCTGTGTCATTAGGCACAATGAAAGGCCAATGTGCCTGCATCTGAAGACGTTCTCTGGTCCTCTGCTCATCCCTTACCAACAACAAACTTGTCATGCACACCCTGTAAAACTGATGTTCCCAGAGATACAGCGCTTTTCAGTTTGTTAAATGAAAGGTCCCTTGCTAATGTTGTCTTGTCAAATTTTCATGTTCACAGTAACATGCATAGGCCAGGATGGTGATGCTGTTCCAATGAAGGTAACACCTCCAAACTTTGAGCATTCAATAGTCTATGCTTTCATGTCTGGAAGTGATGGTGGTGGTTACAGGATAATTTATATGGATAATTAAAAATGTTGTTGTGCAGCTCTGGGTGAGTTGAATTTCTTTTTTTTAATCCTTCATTTTCCATATGAATTGGTAAACTCTCTTATCTACCCATTCCAACTTGCAGACCCCCAATCAGCCATATAACACCTAAGATAAACTCTTTGGTAATTCAAGTCTTTTTTTATTGTTATGCCTGACATCCATGTTTGTTTTATAATGAACTTCCTTGCACCAGAATACCTGAGTATGACTGAATGATTTAGCAGCACTTGCTGGACCTTGTTATGAAACAAGGTCCAACAAGTGTTAAAAACATGTAGACTCTTTTCTTCAATCTGCCATCAAACTGGTATACCATGTTACCTAATGGTACAATGTATATGTCCTATACATTTAATAATCCCATGCAACAGAAATTGTTGACCTAATATTTCCAAGGTCAATATGTTGATAAAGTAAAGCAACCATTAACAATACATTTTGTCAGAAACTGTTTTAATCATTTGTAACTTGTTTATACATATTCTAGACAAGTGTTTTTACATGGAGTCCATGATACGCTTCATGCTCATGAACCTTGTGCCTCCCATGCCCATCTCCCTGAAGCTCCTGTACTCGCCAGGCTTCATGTACATCATCTTTCCTCTGTAATGGGGCTGCTCGTACATCAGCCAGTGGCCGTCCAACACCTGGCAGGACTGGCACTCGGCCATGTGGAAACGCTCCATGATGTTGTCGCAGTTCTCCATCAGCTCATGCATCTGACCACCAAAGTTCTCCCTCTCGTAGATCTTCATCCTGAACTGTCCTCTGTGCTGTTTGGAGGAAAGTAGAAGGTGTTTAGCATTGAGGTAAAGGTCAAAGTACATTAAACTGAAATTATTTTTTCAAGTGATTTATAGAGTGCATTACTTATCCTACCATGGGGATCATGCGGCAGGACCTGATGCAATCTCTCATGCCCATCATGCTCATGGAGTCAGAGTACTCTCCCCTCCTCATGAAGAACTGGTTTCCCATAAAGTTGGGGCGGTCGTAGACCATGAAGCAGCCGCTCTCCACCCTGCAGGACTGACACCTGCTCAGGAAGGAGGACATGTCAGAGCAGTCGCTACTGGTCTCATAGGAGCGACCCTGGAAGTTCTTGTCCTCGTAGAAGATGATCTGTAATTAAGGGGATGACAAAATTATACATGACAAATGAGGGTCTAAGGCCAATAATGACATCACCATTAATCAATTTCACATGTCTTCAGATTAATCCAGAATTTAAAAATACAGTATAAAGTTAAAGTAATTACCTTGCCCATGGCCATTTTGGTGGTTTTTAGTCCTACAGAACTGTGTCACTGCTACACTGCTGCTGGTTCTGTTTTAACCCTTACTTTTATACATGACCAAACCGATAGACTTTGTAGCCCCCATTGTGTAAACCCCTGACCCAGCAACATGGTATAGAGGCCTATACAGTGCTGAAGGGTGTTTGTCACATTTCCATGTGACTGGATACCCTGGAAGACTTTAGAATGGATTTTTGCATAGGGAAGTCAATACAATGAGCATCCTTTTGAAGATACAATACACTGTACCAGACAATAATCTCTATTTGCATATTTCAAGCAGTGTATGACTTTCTGTGTGACACGCTGGTATCCATATGTGTGATCATGGTAGTAAAGAGCAATCATTTTCAACAGATAATAAATTATGTTATGCTATAAAATGTGTCTTTCCAGCTCTTTGCTCATTCTTTAACAACTGCATGATTACTGTGTATAATTAATGATAAAAAATATTGACAGGTTGGGGTAATTTTTTAGCAGTTTCATGTAGAAACAAATATTACATAACAGGCATATATTGTAGATAAAGATATCATCGATAAAGTAATTACAATGATCAGAAATAAATCATTTTAATCTAATTATGTACTGATTATTATGGATGAAAATATTTTACTGTCTAACTATTAATGAAATAAAGCAAAACATCTAAAAAAAAATCTATTCCCAGATATCAGTCTGGTTAATCAGTCAAATTGTTCCATCGTTGAATCATTTGAACTCAGTTTACTCAGAATGCGGTATCAATTATGATAATTAGTATTATTAAAATTCTATAATAAATGCCATGTCATTTGTACTCAGAAAATTGTCACAAGATGTTGATAACAGAACTTGAAGATTTTTTGTAATCATCACCAAAGGTAAGAGTACTTACTGATTACACTATTTGCAATTTAATAGTACAAGTATGTTTTACAACTATGAGGACTGGATTTAAGTTATTTTTCTATGTTTTGTCTTTCGTTTTTCGCTTGTGGTCTTTTTTACACAATACAAGAAAGAAATACATTTTTTTTCATGATGATTAACAGTGGTAGTTAGAGTGATGATGATGATGATTATGATGATGATGAAATATGAGGAGGTGGAGGGAATTGATCACCCATCAGTTTTTTTTAATTTGACTTATTAACAATGTTGATATGGTACATTCACAACCCCCCCCCCCAAAAAAAACCCCATAAAAATCTTTCAATTGAGAGGAAAATGGGGGGGGGGGGGAGAAATCAACTTAAACATACCTACACATAGCTTAGCATATACCATGTTTGTGCTAAACTGTGCGGCAGTGTGGGCTATATGGATAGTGTAAGAGAGGGATACAGACCAGGGGTAGCCTATGAAAGAGGGGCTGGATTTAGTGTCGACCAGTGTAGGATATGAACCCTGGTTTTGGAGCAAGCTCGTGGAGGGATTTAAAAATTAGCAAAACATTACCCGAACATCGCTGACTTGTAACTTTAAACTTTTGTGGCCCTTTTAGGAAGGCTGGAGAGGGATTAAACATTTAGTGAGGTGAGCTTCTCTCTATATATCTGCATCAATCATTGAAACCGCTGGTTTGTGTTGTCCTTGTCCGAGAAAGTTATAACCCATCCACATGTTCGCATATCAAAAAAATCAACTGCAATGTTACAATGCTACAATTTCATTTAGCAAATTCTTTTATCCAAAGCGACGTATACATCTGAGAGTTATTATAACACAAGCAAGAATCTAGTCAGGAGACAACAATGAAAGTAAGGGCCAAAAAACTAGGTTCAAGTTTGATAGGACATAGGTGTCAAAAGGCAGTGCACAAAGGCAATGTATATGGTGCATTGAAGCGGGGTTTGTTTTGTATTTTTATTAATACCATCAGGTGTGGAGATGTTCGTAAAAGAGCTGGGTGTTTAGCTTCTTCTTAAAGTTGGAAAGGGACTCAGTGGGTCGAATGGAGTTTGTCAACTCGTTCCACCACCGGGGAACTACAGAAGAGAAGAGTCTGGCTAGTGATTTAGGGCCCCATTGTGGCACAAGTGCCAGGCACCTTTCACTGGAAGAGCATAGTGAGCAGGACTGAGTATAGACCTGAATGAGGGAGTTCAGGTAGACAGGAGCAGTTTTACTACTACTCCTACTACTACTCCTACTACTACTACTAGTGAAAGTATCAGCAAGGTCATCCAGTGTAACTGAGATATTCACCTGGGTGTTATCTGTCCAACAGAGAAAGCCATTATTGTCCTTGCTGATTATTATTGCGAAGGAAATTACAGACACTAAACAGTAAGGGTCCTGAAATTGAACGCTGTGGCACACCACATATAATGGAGACCAGCAAAGCGCAACTGGTTAAGCATGAGATAAACCAATATAAAATGGTGTCTAGTGGGCCTACCCACTTTTACAGTCTGTGAAAAAGCATTCCATGGTGAACTGTATCAAAAAAGTTTTTCCTTGTGAACATTAATTTTACATTAATGTTACATTTTACAATTGATTTAACAATGTTATCTACAGTAGTTGTTAGTATCACATATGTTATGGAACTTGATCGGAATTTCTCAAATATGATATTATTTTTTAAATGGCGTTGATATTAAACTGTAGCTAGTGAGAGTGCCTGAGCTATCATGTGTTGCTTTTCAGAAGTGGGCACTCGATAGCAGTTTTAACGATAGATGGAAAATATTCTGCTGGGAGTTATTGAAAAAAAAACAAAAAACAAAAAACGATGTGGTTGGGGAATGTAACCAGCTAAGGACTTTAGACTGCTCATTATTTTGCTCAAAAATTCTCCATCAATAGCAGTACACATCTATGGTTGAGATGAATCAATTACCTGTCAGGGTTTGAACCTTATGTTTGATATCTTATCATGCTAAAAAATTTACACTTACATAAATAAAGTCAACTTTCCTTGGACTGATTTTAATTTAATGAGATTTACTAAGCATTCATCATATTGTAACGTGCATGGATAAGAAGACACGCTGGCCATTGGCTCGCGAGTCTGACCCTTTAGTCGAGCGGTTAGCGATGTCCCGTGCGGTGCGGGCGATACGGGTTCGCTTCCCGACCGCGGCAGTTCCTGTGGTTGCGTTGTCTGGAACGGGTGGGCAGACGTGATTTTGACCTGATAATTTGATGATAATAATCTGATGATTTGAAATATGTGTGATGATCAGATGGAACAGCATGTCTTAGTTAGTTAGTTACCTTCTTTGAGCTCATACACAAGAAGGGTTGTTTTACCTTAAATTGTGCATGAAAAATTAATTTCCTGTATAAATGTGTGATCAGCAACGTGGGGGTGTAATTCTTCTTTGCAAAGACCGAAAGGAGTAAAATGGTGATACAGAGGATGAAAAACTGAAATCCACAGACAGAGGGACTATATTTTAAAAAAAAGTTATAAATCAGAAGGTATGCTATTTCTGTGATGGTACAATGACTTAAAAGCGATATCTCTAATTTATTTGTTTGTTTTTTTTTTGTTAGAAGAATGCGATGCTGTACCCTTATCACTTTTGACATGTTCACCTTATAGGTCAGCTGTTGCAGACAGCAGACAGTATGCATCTAAGCAAATGATACTTAATTGGATTCTGGTGACCATACAGTGTCAGTTAAAAGAAATCTTGTCTAATTTTGAAGTCAATGTGATATTTAAATTGCCTTCTTTAGCCACTCTTTTAAACAGAGGTCTAGCCACCTATTTTTCTCCCAACAACCAACTACTCTATCAAATACTGCTAATTTTCTCTGTATTGTGCATTAATGATCTCTGTTACTTGTGAGTTCATTTTAGCTTTGTATCTGTAACGATTCGTAAAAAGCTTTTCAAATAATGTTGTTTTTTTTCTGTCTTTGGACCTCTGTTCTCCATCTGTTTTGATGCATGCTCAATAATACAGGTAAGAAAATCAAAGAAGGTTGAATCAACCTTCTTTGATCTAATCTCCAGCTTTTCTATTCAGCTTTCTTCTATGACAGTAACTCTTTGAAAATGTGGAAAAATAATGAGGGAGGCAAGAAACAATATCTCAGAGATGATCAAAATATCAAGAAAGTTTTACTATTATAATCTCTTTTAGCCACACTGACTTCGGTACCCTCATAATGCGTAAACATCTATTCATGGGTAAGCGAATCAAATTTTAATTGCTCTTTTAACTATTTTTTGATGTTTCAGTTGTGCACCTCATTTTTCAAACTCGTCTCTCATTTGAACCCTGAATTTTTACCCCTTGATCTCGTTCAGTAAATAAATTGCAACACACCAGAGTTTAGGATGTTATGTCAACCTTTATTGCAGCTTAATTACAGAATTAGCACATGTCAGTGATACGCCTCATGCTCATGAGCCTCATGTTGCTCATGCCCATCTCCCTGAGGTTCCTGTACTCTCCGGGCCTCAGGTAGATCATCCTGCCTCTGAATTGGGGCTGCTCGTACAGGAGCCAGTGGCCTTCCATCACCTGGCAGGACTGGCAGTCAGACATGCGGAAACGCTCCATGATGTTTTCGCAGTCATCCATCAGCTCGTGCATCTGACCAGAGAAGTTCTCCCTCTCAAAGATCTTCATCCTGAACTGTCCTCTGTGCTGTTAGAGGAAATAAAATCACAGTTAGATTTCACTTTGAAAAACAGTGCTTGCAGAATGAAATCATTTTAATATCCAGAGCCTTTACTTATTTTAGGAGAATGCTAATACATACCATGGGGATCATACGGCAAGACCTGATACCCCCGCTCAATCCCATCATGCTCATGGAGTCAGAGTATTCTCCCCTCCTCATGAAGAACTGGTTTCCCATGAAGTTGGGGCGGTCATAGACCATGAAGCAGCCACTCTCCACCCTGCAGGACTGGCACCTGCTCAGGTAGGAGGTCAGCTCGGGACAGTCGCTGCTGGTCTCATAGGAACGACCCTGGAAGTTCCTCTCCTCGTAAAAGATGATCTGAAGATAATCATAACATTTTTGTTTTAATTAAAGCAGGTGATATACAGAATATCAGGCTGTATTAATCAGTTTATACCATTATATCTAAGAAATAGCTTCAATATTTCTTACCCTGCCCATGTTGCTGGTGGTGGTGGTGGTTTCTCAGATCTTTCAGAGAACTGCTGGTGAACTGAACTGATACCCTGACTGTTTCAACCCCTTACTTTTATACCTGACCAGTGACGAAAACTGTGTCCACACGCCCTCATTGTTCAAATCCCTGACCCAGCAACATGCTATAGAAGCACACAGAGGGTCGAGGTGCTTAGTCACATTGCAACAGGCTCAGGTCCCCTCAAAGACCCTCTGAATAGAATTTTCCTTTTGCAAGAATAGAGTTTAGGCTGCTTGGCAGTTTTCAAATATTTCAAAGAGAGGGTCACTGGAAGCATCACAGTACTATTCTGTTAATTAGTGGGTAAGCGGAAAGCCCCAGGCTGCACACTTTTGTTACTGTGCCTGTAGCCTTATTACACAGGTATTCTATACTTTTTTTTTTACGACAGCTTCTACTTTATGTTTAATAAGAGCCTTTTGGAGATTTTGAGGGGTAAATTGAACATAAAATGTTTTAACATAAACTCACTAGATATGTTTAAACTATTTAGTACCTCTATTGCTCTAATACCCATGTCAACATACAATAGACACTGTTTTATATTTAGAATTTGAAGTCCTTGTGTGTGGCCAGCCTGTAAAAGTTACATCTGCCTGTAAATACACCAGTTTTGATCAAGGAGGATATGGAACCCCACCCCAAAAAAAAAACTTTTTTTTACACATTATACATTTACTTTTTGTACTTATGCAGTATTGATTCAGCATTTCAACAAACTGCTGAATTCAATAGCTGAATTCAATATTTGAATTCAAGTAAATAATTGGTATGATGATAATGATGATGAAGAGTAAGTGAGCATTGATTTTCAGCCTGTGTCCATTGCCATTTAGAAAAAGCTGAAAAAAGGGGTGTAGATGTAGAGGGGGAGTGATGGTGGTGTGTTAGATTGAAGGTGGTAGATTTGTAGTTGAACGTCTCGCCAGCATATCGCCTTTCTACTTGCTTCGTATTTCAATGGTCTAACATGCTGGATGCCACAAATGTCACCTGTGTCGCATGAGTCTTGGTGTCTTTTATGAATCTGCATCAAATACACAATTCATAAGGGGTTCATAGTAACATTCATTTTCTCCTGGATGTGAGGAAAAGCTGACATCTTCTGTGATGTGTCTCATATTTTGTTAAATTTATCATAAGGGCAATAGGTTGTACCATCCTAGAACCATTCTAACATGTTTTACACTAAGAAAATGGTCCCACATTCCTCACAAGTTCACTGGAGTCGCTTGTTCTCTTTCAAGGCCTACATTTTCCAACCTGCTACAGACATTTGAACGAAAACACGGATAGTCACGGGTTTACCTCGCTAAAACCTTTGGGTACCACCGTTCCTGTAACACATTTATGATTCAGCCAGCTTCAGATGAAAGCCACTATTCTAATTTCAGTTTGCATTCAGGCACGAGCCACACTAACATGTACCCTGGCACTGCCAAATGGTGGAAGCTAAACAGATATGGGCTTGGCTAGTAATTGGATGGAAGACCTCCTGGGAAAACTGAGTTGCTGCTGGAAGAGGTGTTGTTGAGCCAGAAGGGGGCAGTCTTCCCTCTGGTCCTAAAAACATTTTAAAAATCCCAGTGCAGCGCGGGGGACACTGTGCTGTAGGAGATACCATCCTTCGTATGAGACGTTAAACGGAGGTCTTGACTCACTGAGGTTATTAAAGATCCCATGGCACTTATTGCAAAGAGTAAGGGGTCTCCCAGTGTCCTGGCAAGATTCCCAACCTGGCCCTCTCCATCTGGGCACCTAACCATCCTCCCATGTAATTGGCTCAACGATTCCCCCCTCTACCTCGAGCTGTGTGGTGCATCACCCAGGTGGGTGCTACACATTGGTGATGGTTGAGGTGAGTTACCCCCTTCACTGTGAAGCGCTTTGGGTGTCTAGATAAAATACCATATAAATGTAAATGTAAGATGTATATTATTATTATTCTTTATTATTAATATTTTTTCTTTTACATCAGGAATCAGGAACAATTTATTGTAATTTCTTAGACGTACTTGCATACAAAAAGAAATGAAATTTCGTGTCCCCCAGCCTACAGCAGTGTAACACAAAAAACACACATCCACAATTTCCCCAAAAACGACACCAGCAAAAACGTAAAAAAACAGAGAAGAAAGCAAAAAAAAAAAACAAACCCCAAAACCAAACTAAAAACCAAACCAAAAACAAACAGTTTTTGCAACGCAGTCCAAAACAACAACAACAACAAAAAAATTCCTCTGACTGCGTTTACATGGTGATGTTGGTCACGTGGCTCAGGTGCTGGGCGGTTCTGGTGGCGCCTGGACACTGCTTGGCGTCCTCCTCATCATATCCTTCATATATTTTATAATTCCATTATAATTCTGTTATCCTCTTTCAATGTCGTATTGTGTAAATCGTGTAAACACAACATCCATTGACATCTGTCTATCCTGGGAGAGAGATCCCTCCTCTGTTGCTCTCCCTGTTTTTTCTCCCTGTTAAATGTGTTTTTTTAGGGAGTTGTTCTTTATCCGATGCGAGGGTCTAAGGACAGGGTGTCGTGTTGCTGTAAAGCCCCTTGAGGCAAATTTGTGATATTGGGCTATACAAATAAAATTTACTTGATTTGACTTATTATATCGCTTAAGTTGCTGGCTGCTTGTGTTATTGTTTTGTTTTGTTTTTGCTGCCTCCAAGTAGCTCCGATATGCGAAAAACAGCATTTTAGTTTGTAGCCAAACATGTTATTTACCAATTCATATGTAAATTATTAATGCATTTGTTGTCTGAGTTACCCCTTTCTTGGTGTTCCAAGTGTTATTAAATTATGAGAATAAAAAGTTAGCTGAACATTATCTGAAACCGAGAATTCACAGACAATAATGATGAGCTTCTTGTCCATTTCCGTTTTAGCGGGAACTGGGGAGTAGGAGCCAAAATTCGGTCAGTTGTTTCATCCTGGGTAGGTAAGGAGTGAAATGCATGCATCTCTTTTGCTGTTTACTACTACTTTATTTACTATTCAGCATTTCTCCGTCTTTTACAGGTCTCCGTCCACCCATAAAGCCCAATCACTACCGGTGTCTTGTGTTATTACGCTCATAGAAAACGAGTTTCCCAAATTGCTTCATGTCTGAATGCGCCTTTACTGCCTTTACTGCACTACTGCAGTAAACTTCTTTCTTTCTTTCTTTCTTTCTTTCTTTATTTCTTTCAGTGGCTAACTTATCTTTATGTAGTAGTTTCTTTTCTTTTTTATTTAATAGGTTTTTATGTACAGTAAGAGCACAGCATGATAGATAAATGGATTGTAACGTGCATGGATAAATAGACTTACAAGCCCTTGGCTAACGGATTGGACCCTTTAGTCGACTGGTTAACTTAGTCGCCGGAGACACGGGTTCGCGTCCTGGCTGCGGCAGTTACCGAGCTGCACCCCAAATTTGCTACAGCGTGTTCTCTTGGCGTTTACATGATCTTATTTATATATATATATATATATATATATATATATATATATATATTTATAATAATTTTATTTTGGTGATTTTGGAAACATTTCAAATAGAGATAAGGTTTATCTTTCAGCTTGTCGAAACTACTCTCCTAGGTTTGCCTATATAAACTATTTCATTTAGTACATTGCATTATACAATGGCATTTTTTAAATAATATTAGGGCTGTGGTAAAAAAACTAACCTCGCTATTCAAATCTGTGTCAATGAAGTCATCAGGAAAGCTTGTTTGCCCTTATCTAACCCAGTGTGGTCTGTCAGTTATTAGATGTCAGTCCATCTTCCCTTATGCTCAGACCCTGTTTCACATTACTAATACGTATTTTTTTAAAAACTCCAATTTGGTCTTTTGGCACTTTTTATTTATTTATTTTTTATATATTTTTTACATTATATATAATATATAATATTATATAATATATATAATTATTTAAGCTAATTTTGTTAATCATCTATGGTGTTTTTTCATTTGATAGTATTGTTTCACACATCAGTGTATATTGTATTTAACAAATAAAAGTATGTAAAAGCCACCTAAAACCACCTCCAAGAGTCCAGTTGGAAGAATGAACACATTGAAACTACATCATGTATACTATATATTGTATAGTATCGCCTTAAACTGAGACTGTTTGAGTAACTTGATCAATGTAATTGCTTTAGATTGAACCGAACTTTTATAAAAGAGCAAATGTACTCATATTAAGACTTTTGTACTCATATGAAAAAATCCTAATTGAATAAAATAAGGAGAACAATTTATTTTGTATAGAGTTATTCGACAGTTCAATGTTAGATATTAGGCAACATAAGTGTTTTAAAAGATTTATCCTATAGGGTGAATGTTTTTGGGCCTTGTTAGTCATGTGTGACTAAAACCAAAATCTAATTTCCTTATGCACAGTTTTTGAATATATCAACAGCCAGCAAACCATACAATTCCTCTTTAAGAAAAAACACAACTCAGTCTTTTAGTTAAGTAACAGTTGAAAATTTTATTTGTTATGTTCCCCAATTTCCTCTACAGAGGTGTGAATGGTCAGCCAGAAACTCAGCACATGTCAGTAACGCGCCTGATGCTCATGATCCTCATGGTCACAGAGCCCACTTCCATGCCCATGCTCATCTCCTTGAGGTTCTTGTACTCTCCAGGCCTCACGTAGATCATCCTGCCTCTGTACTGGGGCTGCTCGTACAGCAGCCAGTGGCCTTCCATCACCTGGCAGGACTGGCAGTCAGACATGCGGAAACGGTCCATGATGTTTTCACAGTCATCCATAAGCTCGTGCATCTGACCGCTGAAGTTCTCCCTCTCGTAGATCTTTATTCTGAACTGTCCTCTGTGCTGTTTGGAGGTAAATAAGTGGTTGTTAGCACTGAGGTTAGAGCTGAAGTATGTTACATTGCAGTTATTTTTTTCCCAGTATTTGATACAGTGCAGCACTTATCCTACCATGGGGATCATGCGACAGGACCTGATGCAATCTCTCAATCCGATCATGCTCATGGAGTCAGAGTACTCTCCCCTCCTCATGAAGAACTGGTTTCCCATGAAGTTGGGACGGTCGTAGACCATGAAGCAGCCGCTCTCCACCCTGCAGGACTGGCACCTGCTCAGGAAAGAGGACAGCTCAGGGCAGTCGCTGCTGGTCTCATAGGAGCGACCCTGGAAGTTCTTGTCCTCGTAGAAGATGATCTGAAAATACAAAGCCTTATCAGTGAAATTTACAATAAACAAAGATCTAAATTCTTACTGATTATTCGTGTTGTACACAAGTATATTGTGTAGAATGTCATTTAGGTGAAGGCTTTGTAGCTTGACAGAGGAAAAAGTTAAACGTAAAACACTTGTTCCTACCCTGCCCATGTTTGCTGATCTGGTTTGGTTCTTCCTCAGAACTGATTCGTTACTGCTCTGAGCTCCTGTTTGCTTTAACCCTTACTTTTATAGTTGGTCATGGCCAAAGAGCTTGTAGGGCTGCTATTGTTCAAAGCCCTGACCCAGCAACATGACACAAGAGGCCTACTGAGCAATGAGGACGTTAAATGGTTATTATCTAGCTTTGTATACATTTCTATGCATATTGTTGTCATGCATAAAAAGGAAAATGGAAGCTTCTAAATATACTACACGTGACAAAATCGCTCTCTTTTATACTTTGTAAATTTCTCAAAATGAAGGAAAGTGTTTTGCTTTTAGATGTCCTAAAGTTATGATTCTGGGGGGGGGGGGGAATCAAAATTCCTAAAGGTATGATTTATTTTCACTCAAACTAAAATAAATACATTACCAACAAGTTATTTTACTGTCAGCCAACACAAATGTAATGTGGTGCTGTGATATAGAGCATGGTCATTTATAAAATGATAGTTTTATCTCTAAGAACAGACAAATACACTCATTATATATATATATATATCTATATATATATATCTATATATATATACACACACATACACACACACACACACACTGTATATATATATATACAGTATATATACACTGTGTGTGTGTGTGTGTGTGTGTGTGAGTGTATATATACACTCACTGGCCACTTTATTAGGTACACCTTGCTAGTACCGGGTTGGACCCCCTTTTGCCTTCAGAACTGCCTTAATCCTTCGTGACATAGATTCAACAAGGTACTGGAAACATTCCTCAGAGAGTTTGGTCCATACTGACATGATAGCATCACGCAGTTGCTGCAGGTTTGTCGGCTGCACATCCATGATGCGAATCTCCCGGTCCACCACATCCCAAAGGTGCTCTATTGGATTGAGATCTGGTGACTGTGTGGAGGCCATTTGATTACAGTGAACTCATTGTCATGTTCAAGAAACCAGTCTGAGATGATTCGAGCTTTATGACATGGCGCGTTATCCTGCTGGAAGTAGCCATCAGAAGATGGGAACACTGTGGTCATAAAGGGATGGACATGGTCAGCAACAATACTCAGGTAGGCTGTGGCGTTGACACGATGCTCAATTGGTACTAAGGGGCCCAAAGTGTGCCAAGAAAATATCCCCCACACCATTACACCACCACCATCAGCCTGAACCGTTGATACAAGGCAGGATGGATCCATGCTTTCATGTTGTTGACGCCAAATTCTGACCCTACCATCCGAATGTCGCAGCAGAAATCGAGACTCATTAGACCAGGCAATGTTTTTCCAATCTTCTATTGTCCAATTTTGGTGAGCCTGTGCGAATTGTAGCCTCAGTTTCCTGTTCTTAGCTGACAGGAGTGGCACCCGGTGTGGTCTTCTGCTGCTGTAGCCCATCTGCCTCAAGGTTCGACGTGTTGTGCGTTCAGAGATGCTCTTCTGCATACCTCGGTTGTAATGAGTGGTTATTTGAGTTACTGTTGCCTTTCTGTCAGCTCGAACCAGTCTGGCCATTCTCCTCTGACCTCTGGCATCAACAAGGCATTTTCGCCCACAGAACTGCCGCTCACTGGATATTTTCTCTTTTTCGGACCATTCTCTGTAAACCCTAGAGATGGTTGTGCGTGAAAATCCCAGTAGATCAGCAGTTTCTGAAATACTCAGACCAGCCCGTCTGGCACCAACAACCATGCCACGTTCAAAGTCACTTAAATCACCTTTCTTCCCCATTCTGATGCTCGGTTTGAACTGCAGCAGATCGTCTTGACCATGTCTACATGCCTAAATGCATTGAGTTGCTGCCATGTGATTGGCTGATTAGAAATTTGCGTTAATGAGCAGTTGGACAGGTGTGCCTAATAAAGCGGCCGGTGAGTGTATACACACACACACACACACTGTATATATACTGTGTATATATATACATATATTAATATAAAATTAACACAAATGATATTGTGGAGTTAGAAAACAACGAGACAGGAGACGTGAGAGCAGACGTAGTCGAGGTAGTTTACTAGCTCCAACTTAGCATGTCATACATTCGACAACGACACTGCACTGACTGTGAACCGGAAGCGGAAGTGCATTATTTGACCCCTCGCCTCTTCCCTTAAAGGTACACCGTCCTCTTAGGTGAATGTCTCTCGATATATAGATGTGGGTCACCACACAGGCCCCCCCAGAATTCACCTACACAAAACAATGCAAAACAGCAAAAGTGCAAGTCATGAACATAAAAATAGACTCTACAACAGAACAGTCAATGACATAGTGCAAAGTCACGGGGAAAACAGGTGACGAGTCGGGGGGCGGACCCTGCGGCCATAACGGCTGCGCTTCACAGGAGGGGAAACAGATGGGGCCGAAACCCGGGCCATAGGCGGGGCCGAAGCAGGAACAGAGGCAGGTGCCGGGGCCGACCTAGGAGGGCGCCCCCGCCGCGGGGGTAGGGCCAATTGCATTGGCTCCCCAATGTCCAAGTGAGCGGGCTTGAGACGGTCTATAGCGACCCGCTCCGGCCTGCCCCCCATGTCCACCACAAAGTTCTTATCCCCCGCCTCCAGGACGCGGAGGGGCCCGTCGTATGGGGGCTGCAGCGGGGACCGATGGCTGTCATGCCTAATGAAGACGTACCTCGCCGATGGCAGATCCTTGGGGACGTAGGACCGGGGGAGGCAGTGTTGAGACATCGGAACGGGAGCGAAGGCACCGGCAGCGCTCCGGGACGCACTGAGGTGAGAGGCGGCCGACCAGGGAGCCGTAGCATCCGGAAGAAACTCCCCTGGAACCCGCAGGGGCTGGCCATACACCAGCTCAGCGGAGGAGGTCTGGAGGTCTTCCTTCGGGGCCGAACGCAGGCCGAGCATGACCCACGGGAGCCGGTCCATCCAGTCGCAGCCAGTGAGGCTTGCCCGCAGAGCGGCTTTCATGTCCCGATGGAACCGCTCACAAAGTCCGTTGCTCTGCGGGTTGTACGCCGTAGTGCGGTGGATCTTCACCCCCAGGTGCTCAGCGACCGCCGTCCAGAGCTCCGAGGTAAACTGGGAGCCCCGGTCGCTCGTGATGTCACCAGGCGTGCCGAAACGGGCCACCCAGCAGCCGATGAACGCCTGTGCTACCTCTGCTGCCGTCGTGGAGGACAAGGGAATAGCCTCTGGCCACCTGGTGGCCCTGTCCACAATAGTGAGGAGGAACGTATAACCACGGGAGGGGGGCAGGGGACCCACCAGGTCAACATTGGCGTGGTCAAACCGCCTCTCTGGAACCACAAACGGCGCCAAAGGGGCCTTGGTATGGCGGTGCACCTTGGCACGCCACACACGAGCCGGCCCAGGCTCTAACATCCTTACGGAGCCCAGGCCAAACGAACTTGACGCTCACCAGCTTGGTCGAGGCCTTCACAGTAGCGGCGTAAATGCTAGCGTTAGCAATAGCCATGTTGTTAGCACCGGCGTCGGGAGCGGGTACCGCGGCAGCATTATTCCCGGCGTCGTCGTTGTCAGACATACTCGTATTAGTAGTTCGATCACGTCGGGGTCACCAATGTGGAGTTAGAAAACAACGAGACAGGAGACGTGAGAGCAGACGTAGTCGAGGTAGTTTACTAGCTCCAACTTAGTATGTCATACATTAGACAACGACACTGCACTGACTGTGAACCGGAAGCGGAAGTGCATTATTTGACCCCTCGCCTCTTCCCTTAAAGGTACACCGTCCTCTTAGGTGAATGTCTCTCGATATATAGATGTGGGTCACCACAATATATCTTTTTGAGGTCTGAAACAGTGCAAAATTTGAGGCGAGATCAGTTATTTGTAGAGCAAGGCCTTAAGGTATGATATTGTGGCGGACACTAGGGGCTATGCTTCTCACCCATCAGGACTGCGAGCTGGGGGCGTGGTTTACGTTCCCGGGCTCGCCGGTGCAGGGTTGTTCCTGCCGCAGTTGGTTTTTGGAGTTGAGAAATAAACATCAAACTCGCCTTGGTCTCCTGTGTTTTTCCTCATTCCTGCCACATTGGTGACCCCGAATTGAACATGTTTGGAACAGAAGATGAGTGTGAATCCACTTCGGCCACGCCGCCCCAACTCTCACAGCCGGCCGTTCTCGCCGCGGCTGTGAAACTCCCAGAGTTCTGGCAGAGCGACCCGGCCTCGTGGTTCCAGCATGTCGACGCGCTGTTCCACCTGCGTGGAATCTCCGCGGACGACTCCAGATACTATTTGGTCGTCGCTGCGCTGGACCAGCAGTCCACACGCCGGGCCACGCAGCTGTTGCGCGCCCCTCCGCAACACGATAAATACGTCGCCCTCAAATATCTTCTGCTCCGGAGGTACAGCCTATCTACCGCAGAGAGGGCAGATAGAATCCTTTCCCTATCCGGTTTGGGCGACGGGACGGCTGTGGATCTCATGGACAATATGCTGTCGCTGCTAGGCTCAGACGGAGGTGGGTTCCTTTTCCCGCACGTTTTCCTGCGTCAGCTCCCGTCTCCTGTGCGCGCGGCTTTGGCTAACTCCCCGTGTCTGGCCGCTGGTGACTGCCGAGGTTTGGCTGAGGAGGCCGATCGGGTCCTGCTGGCTACCAGACGGTTCTCTGTGCAGAGTATGGCATCGGAGCCTCTGCAGCCGACGCCGGAGGACGCGGACCCGGCAGTGGTGGCTGAAGTGACTGCCCGGAGACGGCGCGGGAGAGGTCTCTGTTTCTTCCACCAGCGAGGCGCTGCGTCCCTCCGTGCACGTTTGAGGCGGCGGGAAACTCCCGGGCCAGCGCTCAGTAGCAGCTGTGGGCGCTGGCGGACGTAGTGAGCTTCTCTTCATTAAGGACACGATGTCAGGAAGACGGTTTCTGGTGGACTCAGGCTCGCAAAAAAGCCTACTCCCTCCTGAAGTAATACTTGGGGTAGTATTGGTCGAGGATCAACGACCACACCGGGCTATAGAACTCAGGTTTAATCGTGGCTCAGTAGGCAGACGTAATAACCATACATGGTAGTGGTGTAACCATAATAACAGTCCGGGTAGTACATAACACCTAGTGTAGTTCCAGTGTATATACATGGCGTTATATCACTACACCTCATGCTAAGACAGACAGGTCGGCCGAAGGCGGCGGCCCACAGTTAAGTGCAGCTAACGGTTCGTCCATTGCGACGTTTGGCACAAGGTTGGTGACTGTTTGCTTCCACGGGCGCCATTTTGAGTGGGACTTTGTAGTGGCCGCCATTACTGTTCCTATTATCGGCGCGGATTTTCTGTGTCTTAATGGTCTGCTGGTTGATGTTGCAAACCGCCGTTTAATTGATGCTGTGTCTTTCGCCACTCTTCCGTGCGAGACAGGGGGAGCCGGGCCGTTAATACACGCTAACTTTTTAGCATTAGGGGATGTTTTTCAGCGTTTGCTGGCAGATTTTCCATCGGTGACTACGCCTGCCTTTTCCACCGCGGTTAATAAACACGGGGTAGAACATTTCATTCCCACTCTGGGACCGCCAGTTTTTGCGCGCGCGCGGCGCCTTGACGCGGTAAAATTGGCTATAGCTAAGGAGGAGTTCGCCATCATGGAGCGTCTGGGTATAGTGAGGCGTTCCAACTGCCCGTGGGCCTCGCCGCTTCACATGGTGCCCAAGGCGGATGGGTCGTGGCGGCCTTGCGGCGATTTTCGCCGCCTGAACAACGTCACCGCCAATGACCGCTATCCCATCCCACACATACAGGACTTTTCCATACGCCTGGCAGGTACCACTATTTTCTCTAAGGTGGACTTGGTGCGCGGCTATCATCAGGTTCCCGTGCGCGCAGAGGACGTGCCCAAGACCGCAGTGATCACCCCGTTTGGGCTTTTTGAGTTCATGCGCATGCCTTTTGGCTTGAAGGGGGCAGCGCAAACCTTTCAGAGGCTGATGGACTCGGTGTTGCGTGACCTTGCTTTCGTGTTCGTTTATCTCGACGACATATTAGTGGCCAGTCCGTCAGCTGAAGAGTACCTGGCGCACCTGAAACAGGTTTTCCGTCGTCTGGACGAACACGGCCTGATAGTCAACCCGGCCAAGTGTCAGTTTGGACTGCCGGTGATTGACTTCTTGGGTCACCGCATTTCGCCGCAAGGCGCGGTCCCGTTGCCTTCTAAGGTGCAAGCGGTGGCGGAATTTCCCCGCCCAGTCTCTGTTAAGGCATTGCAGGAATTCTTGGTAATGGTGAATTTCTATAACCGTTTCCTCCCTCGCGCTGCCCACCTCCTTCAGCCACTTTACGAAGCCCTGCGGCTTAAGAAGGCTAACGATCCTGTCGACTGGACTCCCAAACAGGTCCAGGCCTTTGACGGAGCTAAGTGCGCCCTGGCTAACGCTGCCCTCCTCGCCCATCCCACACCCACGGCGTCCATAGCTTTAACGACCGATGCGTCTGACATAGCCGTGGGGGCTGTGGTTGAACAGCGTGTGGCGAATGCGTGGCAGCCACTTGCATTTTTTAGCCGCAAACTGCGGGATAGCGAGCGCAAGTACAGCGTTTTTGACTGGGAGTTGCTGGCACTGCACCTTGCAACCCGGCATTTCCGCTTCCTGCTGGAGGGTCGCCCATTCACGGCTTATGTGGATCATAAGCCGCTGACTTTTGCCATGTCCAAGGTGACTGAGCCGTGGTCTGCTCGTCAACAGCGCCACCTAGCGGCGATCTCAGAGTTCACAACGGACATTCAGCATGAAGTCCAACCCTGTTGCTGATTGTCTGTCGCGTGTGCTTGTGTGTCCTGTGCACCTCGGTGTGGATTTCTCCGCTATGGCTGCCGACCAGCCCAGCGACCCGGACGTCCTTGCCCTTAGGTCAACGCGTAATGGTCTCAAGCTAGAGGACGCTGTGATGCAGGAAGGCAGTCCTGCCCTCCTCTGCGATGTCTCCACCGGCCGTCCCCGCCCCGTTGTTCCAGTGGCCTGGCGCCGTCGAGTTTTCGATTCGATTCACTCCCTCTCGCACCCTGGAGTTCGGGCGTCGGTGAAGTTGGTCGGTTCCAAGTTCGTCTGGCCTGGCCAAGGACCTCAAGGGGTGGGCAGCTGCATGTGTAGCGTGCCAGAGCGCTAAGGTCCACCAGCACACTAAATCGCCCCTCGAACCGTTTCCGATCCCGGCCAGACGTTTCGACCACGTGCATGTGGACCTGGTGGGCCCTCTACCTTCTTCACAGGGTTTTACGCACCAGCTCACAATGGTAGATCGGACCACCAGGTGGCCAGAGGCTGTCCCTCTATCCTCCACAACATCCTCGGATGTTGCACGCATTTTTCTTTCATCCTGGGTCGCCCGTTTCGGCACTCCGTCAGATATCACCTCAGACAGGGGCCCCCAGTTCGTGTCAGAGCTCTGGTCGGCACTTGCGCGATCCTTGGGTGTGCAGGTACACTGCACTACCGCGTATCACCCTCAGCCTAACGGGTTGTGTGAACGTTTTCACCGGTCGCTCAAGGCAGCGCTGCGCGCTGCGCTCTCGGATGGTAACTGGGTGGATCGTTTACCTTGGGTTATGCTCGGGTTGCGTTCGGTTCCTAAGGAGGACCTCGACGCGTCACCCGCTGAGCTGGTGCTCGGTCAGCCGCTCCGCGTCCCTGGGGAATTTTTGCCTGGGAGTTCCGCTCCTCGGCCCCGTCCGGTCGTTTATCCTTTTTTGTCCGACAGCACTCGGGTTCCAGGCCCCGTTCACCACTGTTTTCCGCAGTCGTTCGTGCCTGCGGAGCTCATGTCGGCTCGTTTTGTTTTTGTACGGCATGATGCTCACCGCTCGCCCCTCCAACCCCCATACGATGGCCCATTTCGGGTTCTTGAGACGGGTCCTAAGAGTTTTGTGCTAGATATGGGTGGGCGTAGGGAGCGTGTCACGCTTGATAGGCTTAAACCGGCGCAAAGGGTGGCAGGCGAAGTTGTGTTTCCGGCCCAGGTTCCCCATCGGGGTCGTCCTCCTTCCAGGACCCCGGCAGTGTCTTCACGGGTTCAGCGTTCTGCTTCTCAGCCGGCTTTGGACTATGTTTCACCTACTGTTTCGGGTGAGGGACGGCGCAGCCGTTATGGCAGGCTGCTTAAGCCTCCAGTGAGACACTAATTTTCTTTCCAGGAGTCCCTTCTGGGTGTTCGGGGGGGGGGGGGCTGTGTGGCGGACACTAGGGACTATGCCTCTCACCCAGCAGGACTGTGAGCTGGGGGCGTGGTTTACGTTCCCGGGCTCGCCGGTGCAGGGTTGTTCCTGCTGCAGTTGGTTTTTGGAGTTGAGGAATAAACATCAAACTCGCCTTGGTCTCCTGTGTTTTTCCTCATTCCTGCCACAATATAATATATAGCATAACAGTATAATATACCCTACAAGATTGTTTTGTGGCGACAGAGGACAAATTAAACCAAATGGGAAGTGCAAAGATATACATTTTGCTTTAGACTTCTTCATATCTTAAATGGACAGCTCACCCAAAAATCAATACGTGTTTTCCTCTCTCCTGTAGTGTTATTTATCCATCCAGATCATTTTGGTGCGAGTTGCTGAGTTTTGGACAGATCGGTCGGAGAGATGTCTGCCTTCTCTCTAATACAATGGGACTGGATGGCACTCGGCTTGTGTTGCTCAAAGTGGCAAAATTTTTTTTTTTTTAAAAACTCAACAGCAGTGTTTCTTTCCAGAAATCATGACCCGGTTACTCAAGATAATCCACGGACCTTGTGAGCAGTTTCATGTACACTACCGTTCAAAAGTTTGGGATCACCCAAACAATTTCGTGTTTTCCATGAAAAGTCACACTTATTCACCACCATATGTTGTGAAATGAATAGAAAATAGAGTCAAGACATTGACAAGGTTAGAAATAATGATTTTTATTTGAAATAAGATTTTTTTTACATCAAACTTTGCTTTCGTTAAAGAATCCTCCATTTGCAGCAATTACAGCATTGCAGACCTTTGGCATTCTAGCTGTTAATTTGTTGAGGTAATCTGGAGAAATTGCACCCCACGCTTCCAGAAGCAGCTCCCACAAGTTGGATTGGTTGGATGGGCACTTCTTTGAGCAGATTGAGTTTCTGGAGCATCACATTTGTGGGGTCAATTAAACGCTCAAAATGGCCAGAAAAAGAGAACTTTCATCTGAAACTCGACAGTCTATTCTTGTTCTTAGAAATGAAGGCTATTCCATGCGAGAAATTGCTAAGAAATTGAAGATTTCCTACACCGGTGTGTACTACTCCCTTCAGAGGACAGCACAAACAGGCTCTAACAGGTACTATTTAATGAAGATGCCAGTTGGGGACCTGTGAGGCGTCTGTTTCTCAAACTAGAGACTCTAATGTACTTATCTTCTTGCTCAGTTGTGCAACGCGGCCTCCCACTTCTTTTTCTACTCTGGTTAGAGCCTGTTTGTGCTGTCCTCTGAAGGGAGTAGTACACACCGGTGTAGGAAATCTTCAATTTCTTAGCAATTTCTCGCATGGAATAGCCTTCATTTCTAAGAACAAGAATAGACTGTCGAGTTTCAGATGAAAGTTCTCTTTTTCTGGCCATTTTGAGCGTTTAATTGACCCCACAAATGTGATGCTCCAGAAACTCAATCTGCTCAAAGAAGTGCCCATCCAACCAATCCAACTTGTGGGAGCTGCTTCTGGAAGCGTGGGGTGCAATTTCTCCAGATTACCTCAACAAATTAACAGCTAGAATGCCAAAGGTCTGCAATGCTGTAATTGCTGCAAATGGAGGATTCTTTGACGAAAGCAAAGTTTGATGTAAAAAAAATCTTATTTCAAATACAAATCATTATTTCTAACCTTGTCAATGTCTTGACTCTATTTTCTATTCATTTCACAACATATGGTGGTGAATAAGTGTGACTTTTCATGGAAAACACAAAATTGTTTGGGTGATCCCAAACTTTTGAACGGTAGTGTAGGTGTAGTTCGGTTTGAGAAAATAGTTCCTACATGAAACTGCTCACAACAAGATCTGTGGATTATGTTGAGTAACCGGGTCATGATTTCTGGAAAGCGACATTGCTGTTGAATTTAGATTTTATTTTTTATTTTTTGCACTTTGACCAACACAAGTCGAGTGTCATCCAGTTCCATTTGTGTTAGAGAGAAGACAGACATCTCTACGACCGATATCTCCAAAACTCAGCAACTCACACCAAAACGATCTGGATGGATAAATAACACTACAGGTAAGAGGGAAAACATGTATCATTGATTTATGGGTGAACTGTCCCTTTAAGGCATACTAAGTGTTTTGTTTGCTAGCTTGAGGTGACAATCCTTAATCGTCTTTTTTTTCCTTTTAGACCACAAAATGTGGGTGTTGAACTATTCATTGGAGTGATGTGAATGTGAACTTTGACCTGGTGGGACAGACTCTCAAGTAAATCTTTTTTTTTTACCCCCCTCCCCCCTTTTCTCCCCAATTGTATCCAGCCAATTATCCCACTCTTCCGAGCCATCCCGGTCGCTGCTCCACCCCCTTTGCCAATCCGGGGAGGGCTGCAGACTACCACATGCCTCCTCCGATACAAGTGGAGTCACCAGCTGCTCCTTTTCACCTGACAGTGAGGAGTTTCACCAAGGGGACGTAACGCGTGGGAGGATCATGCTATTCCTCCCCCCCAGACAGGCACCCCGACCGACCAGAGGAGGCGCTAGTGTAGTGACCAGGACACACACACACTTCCGGCTTCCCACCAAGCTGGAGGTAACACGGGGATTCAAACTGGTGATCTCCGTGTTGGTAGGCAATGGAATAGACTGCCACGCCACCTGGACGCCCCTCAAGTAAATCTTTCATTCCTTTCCTGGCTGATTCATTGTCAGTAGGGTGGCTTTTCCGTTTAACAGCTACTTTGAATCCCTGTTTAATTGCATGTCAAGGACCTTCATACTGCCATTATGATCCATAATCCTCTGAGTGCCAAGCTATCAAACAACAGAAACTCTTTACGGTTTCTCATTTGGGGAGCAATGCTGATGGGACCACATGGCCTTTGATTTGTGGGAAACAGTATTTCAGAATTCATTCAGTGTCTTCTGTACATGTTATGTGATGTGAAAGATGAGAGCGCATCACGTGTACTGCTGTTTACACTAGGTGTCACTGACATCAGATGTTGGCATGCTGACTTTTTCTGGTGTTCGACTGTTTATTAGGTTCAACTGTTAAGAAGCAGCCATGCTCTGGTTACACACCTCAACAGGAACTATAAACTGTGACGAATGGGCAAAATTGTAACTCCCTGTCCAATTCCTGTTATCTCCTGCTTACTTAATTACACTGATCAGCCAAAACATTAAATCCACTGACAGGTAAGGGAATAACATTGATTATCTCATTACAATGGCGCCTGTCAAGGGGTGGGATATATTAGACAGCAAGTGAACAGTCAGTTCTTGAAGTTGGTGTATTGGGAGCAGGAAAATGGGCAAGCATAAGGATCTGAGCAACTTTGACAAGGGCCAAATTGAGATGGCTAGACGACTGGGTCTCCAAAACAGCAGGTCTTGTAGGGTGTTCTGGGTATAGTGGTCAGCACCTACCAAAAGTGGTCCAAGAAAGTACAACCAGTGAACGGGCAACAGGATCATGGGTGACCAAGGCTCATTGATGAGCGTGGGGAATGAAGGCTAGCCCATGTAGTCTGATCCCACAGAACAGCTACTGTAGTTCAAATTGCTGAAAAAGTTAATGCTGGCTATGATAGACAGGTGTCAGAACACACAGTGCGTCATAGCTTGCTGCATATGGGGCTGCATAACCACAGACCGGTGCCCACGATGACCCCTCTCCACCAACAAAAGCACCTACAATGGCCATGTGAGCAACAGAACTGGACCATGGAGCAATGGAAGAATGTGGCCTGGTCTGATGAATCACGTTTTCTTTTACATCATGTGGACAGCCGGGTGTGTGTGCGTCGTTGTGCTGGGGAAGAGATGGCACCAGGATGCACCATGGTAAGAAGGCAAGCCGGCGGAGGCAGTGTGATGCTCTGGGCAATGTTCTGATGGGAAACCCTTGGGTCCTGGCATTCATGTGGAAGTTGCTTTGACATGTACCACCTACCTGGACATTGTTACATACCAAATAAACCCGTTCATGGCAGCAGTATTCCCTGATGGCAGTGGCCTCAGGTGGTTTTAATGTTTTGACTGATCGGTGTATGTTATTTAGCGCTGCTTTTGTTTAACTCTGACATTGAGCAACTCATTCACCTCTGTGCCCATGCTGAATTTAAGCATAACGAAGAATTTGAGACAAATGGAAATATGAAAAATGGTCACGATCTAGCTCTAGGAGTGGAAACTTATGATTTTCAAAACTGAGCTGTGTCAACGTAGTCAACGGGGTAATAGTAGACATACAATAAATTATTGTATCGGGGAAGTGCATTTAGAACAATACAGTAACCAGACTCGTTGTCCCATAGATATTGTAGTTATTACTGAATGTTTGCTGGTGTGTATTTACCTTGTTCTACCTCTACTATAACACTATTTTTAATACTGTACATCGCCTTATATCAATAACTTTTAAATGTTGCCGCATTATATCAGTTCATTACGGTGTGTCCCTTTTACCCTGGATAAATTATTGCATTATCTTCTCATGAATCACTTTAATCAAAACGAGTCAATTGCTGCTGAATCTAAATATTAGAACTGAAGATTTTCTAGAATGTATTTAAACCGTATTTTGAAATTGAAAAGACTTTGAGATTATTTTCATCGGATATGGTGCTAAAGTAAAAAATAAGTATATGTTTGTAGTTATGTAGCCTTTAAAAGTCAAACAAGCATTTGAAACATGAACAATTTTCACTTTAAGACACAAAGAACCAGGGTATTCATCTCTGATATTAGTGGACTATGTCTGAAACAGGTGGATATGTATTTTTTTTAACCTCGTACATTCAAATAAACTATATTGAAATGTGATGTACAATCAGTTGTAAACTGACACATGTGCCCTGTGTCGTGTTATAGCATAATCACCTTTCTCAATCTTCAAAATCTTTCTCAAGTGTGCATTTGGATCATCATGAAATCACACATTGGAAGTTGAAGTAAACTTGGTGGTAGTTTGCACCTCCCCATCATACTAGTGTTATATCAGACCAAGCTAAACTAAAGCACCGAATTAGCTGAATTCTTAAATCTGCTGGGATTTCTTTTTAAATGGAAAATCTCCGTCATCCAATACAACATTTGTTCCCTTCACCAAAAAAGAAGGGGAAAAAAGAAGAAAAAAAAGAAAAAACAAACGAGGGGATGACACATGTCTTTTTGATAAAGGTAATTTATTACTATTTGTAGGTTACATTGTCAATACTGAAACAGGTCAGTCTAACAAGACTCCATGATGCGACGGATGGAGCCAATCCTCATATCCATGGGACCCATGCCCATGTCTCTCATGCTCCTGTACTCTCCAGGCCTCAGGTAGATCATCCTGCCTCTGAAGTGGGACTGCTCGTACATGAGCCAGTGGCCGTCCATCACGTTGCAGGACTGGCAGTCAGACATGCGGAAACGGTCCTGGATGGAGTCACAGTCATCCATCAGCTCGTGCATCTGGCCGGAGAAGTTCTCCCTCTCGTAGATCCTCATCCTGAACTGTCCTCTGTGCTGTGTTCGGGAAAATCACGTCATTGAGATGTTGGTTTTTATGTTCAAGCATATAGAACTAAAGTTTGACAAAACGAGTTTATGGCATTGACTTGATGTGTGTGTAAAGGACCGTGACATCACATACCATGGGGATCATACGGCAAGAGCGGATGCAGTCACTCATGGTCATGCCCATCAGGCGCTGGTTGTCGGGGTACTCTCCTCTCCTCACCAGCATCTGGTGACCCATGAAATTGGGCCTCTCATAGACCATGAAGCAGCCGCTCTCCACCCTGCAGGAGTTGCAACGGCTCAGGTAGGAGGTCAGCTCAGGGCAGTCGCTGCTGGTCTCATAGGACCGACCCTGGAAGTTTTTGTCCTCGTAGAAGATGATCTAAATAAAATAAAGATATGATAATAATGAAGTTAAAGATTACATTTCATGCATTTCCTTAGATATTGAAAAATATTAATATTTAATCTGTATATTGTATGAGCTATGATCGCATAGCCATTTGGAAATAGGCTATATTTGTTACTTTGATGTACAACATTTAAAAAAAAGAGGGTCTACTTCTCTTACCCTGCCCATTGTGATGCTTGTTCCTATGCCTGACTGCACTGGTAATTTGCTCAGCTAACCTCGGTGTGACTTTTATACTCAACTTGATAGCGAAATGATCTATGGAGCCATTGTTTTGAATGCCTTACTCAGCAGCGTGGCATACAGGGCAGTGATGTTTGTTGAATCGGTGTGTAAATGGTTATTATTCTAGACTTTATGCAGTCTGGGGCAGGGCCAATAGCAGCAGTTCTCCTGTGGGGGACAGGTGGGTGACCACAGCAAATGCATCAACTGACTCACTCGCTTTTGTCGTCGTTGTGGCTTTGTTTTAAACGTATATGAAGGAAATCAGTTCATTACTTAAATGCGTCAAGATGTAATATAATAGTCATAATACATGGTTTACTTAATGTTAACAACAGCAATTAACAGCTCAATGATAAATCGAATTAATGAAATAACAATAGATATTATTTTTGTCCTTTTTTTCTATAAAGCCCAACACATGGGCAGTGTATTAGAAGACAACACTAGGTCTTAATGTATTCTTTTAATCTGTTTCTTTTATGATAGACCACAACATTAGTATGTTGATAACACCGCTGACTTTTTTAAAGGAGCGCTTTAATCTAACCTTTTAGACACTTTTCTAACCTTTAACCTTTTAATGTCCTTAATGTCTCTCTAGTTCAGCTAATTGTGTTTTTCTGGGGGGGGGTTGTTTTTGTTTTGTTTTTGTTTTTTTTGCTTTGGTTTTTGTCTTTATTTTTTGCCCCTGTAAAGCAAATTTGGAGATCTTGAAAATCCATATACCAAAAAAAATTAAAAACATTTTTTTTTTATAATTGTTAGGGGTCAAAGCAGTGAAGCTGCAGGAACCCACTTCTGTTTGGTCTGGTTATTCTTCTATATTACTCCAGGTTTTTCTACCCTGAAGGCATCTGGATATCAGAAACCATAAGGCCAAGAGACACTAAATTTAGCCAACAGATTTCAAACTTTCCCGCTAGTCAGTCACAAAAACATTTGACCGATGTACAAGCCACTTTACATTTTGGCCTCGATCTGAACTGGTCTAGAATCAAATTTCTTATTTCTCATGTGTGCTTGGTTCATGCTGGTACAAACGTACACTGTTGAGCCAAAACATTATGACCACCTAATATGCTGCCAAAACAGCACCGACCCGACGAGGCATGGACTCTACAAGACCCCTGAAGGTGTCCTGTAGTATCTGGCACAAAAACATTTGCAGCAGATCCTTCAAGTCCTTTAAGTTGCGAGGTGGAACTACGTGGATCGGACTTGTTGGTCCAGCATATCCACAGATGCTCAATTGGTTTGAAATCTGGAGAATTTGGAGGGGCAATACTTTGAACCCTTCATCAAGTTCCTCAAACCATTCCCAAACAATTTGTGCAGTGTGGAAGGGCGCATTCCTGCTGAAAGAGGCCACTGTCATCAGGGACTATTGTTGCCATGAAGGGGTTTACCTGGTCTGCAACGATTTTTAGGTAGGTGGTACGTGTCAAATTGATGTCCGCATGAATGGCCAGACCCAGGGTTTCCCAGGGCCATCCATGTGAGCTAAAAGAAAACGGGACTCATGAGACCAGGCAATCTTCTTCCACTGCTCCAAGGTCCAGTTCCGATGCTCGCGTGCTCATTGTAGGTGCTTTTGATGGTGGACAGGGGTCATCATGGGCAATCTGACCAGTCTACTGCTATGCAGCCCCATATGCAGCAGGGTGTGGTGCATTGTGTGTTGTAATGCTTTCTTCCCGTAATCATCATTAAAATTTTCTGTGACTTGTGCCACGGTAGACCTTCTGTTGAGTCGAACCAGATGGGATAGCCTTTGTTGCCCTCTCTGGTCAATGACTCTTGGACACTCAGCACCCAGTTGCCCGTTTGTGGTTTGTCGCTCCTCGGACCACTGTCGGTAGGTACTCACCGCTGCTGACCGGGAGCACCCACAAGCCTTAACGTTTCAGAGATGCTTTGACCCAGTCATCTGGCCATAACAATTTGGCCCTTGTCAAAGTCGCTCAGGTTTTTACTTCTGCTCATTTCTCCTGAATCCAGCACGTTGACTACGAAAATGGATCGTTCACTAACCATCTAATCTACATGGACCTTGACATGTGCCCTTGTTTGGAGATGATCAACGTTATCCGGTTCGCCTGTGAGTGGTCATAATGTTTTGACTCATCAATGTATATTCCGGATTTTATTTCCGCCATGGTGAATTTTCTGCCATTTTGAATTTTCTGAAAAACCTACTTTTTCAAACTCTTCTGGTACCATTGATCTGATCTCCATGAAATTTGGCGTGCATCTTCTTCTGAGTCCCATGAAGAATAAAAATATATCAGAAGAAAGTTGATAGGTTTGTCCATTTGCCCTACCAGATTTTGGGCCGTGGCCAAAATCTGGTAGGGCAGAAATTTGTCTTTGTCAAGCATCCAAATGACAGCTGTAATGACAGCTTGACCACAGAAACAACATGGCTGCCATCAGCCAATCAATTTCAGTTGCCAACACAGACAATTCTGTACGACTGTTCATCATGAAATTTGCTCCACATGTGCAGGTACACTCCAGATGTGAGCCTTCACCATTTACTCAGATTCGGCCTGATGGTTGTGCTGTTACAACTCACTTTACTTTCTAACTGCTAACATTTCTTAAAGGTAGCTAAAAAGACATTTGGTCTTGAATCAAAATGTTGTCTCCTCCTGAATCTTTGGTTCATACCAAATCATGTGTGGATACACTCCAGGTGTGGGCATATGACATTTGGTCAGAATCTGCCAATAGGTGGCGCTTGTCTGAAACCGTTTGGACCCTGTTAATTACTGCTTGCAGCTTTATTTATTTATTTATTTATTATGAGTCCTCTTTGTCTTAATGTGTCATTTTTAGCAGCAACATTTTGTGTGAGATCAGTACCAATACCTATGTTTAGATGGCAAAATTGAAATCCAGCAAATAACTGGTGACATGTCAGTGCGTGACAGAGAGCATCGGAAACAGTTTTACACTAAGGTTTTACTTCTAATGACTAAAAATATAATATTGATTCAGGGGTTCATGAGTCTTCCTTTCTCAACCATTATATGTACCCTGAAGGCATAGTTTTATCCGAAACTAATTCATTGTATAATTCTTGTAAATGATGACTGTGTTCCGGCTAGTTTTATTATTTGTGTGCTGACAATTAATAATATGTGGAAAGTATCCATTTTAAAATTTACACTCTTCTCTGGACACATCAGAGCACTGACTTAAACACAAAAAAAGCAAAATAAAAACTGAATGTCTCATACACACGTTAATCTAATTTTATTATAGGAAACTACCTTTAGATTATTTTTAACTATTTCATTATAGTTGATATGACAGAGTATTAACATTAATATTGATATTCATGTTTAAACATAAGTCTACACAATGTGATTACTCATCATTGATCAAGTCTTAATTTTGCCATAAAATGTATCCATTCAAATAAATTATGAATGACTTCTTTGATTTGTACTTCTTTACATGGGCTGGCTTGTAAAATTGTATTCTCCATATGTATTCTCAATAAATTTGCCAGTTTGTAAAATATACAGGTATGGAATATCACGTGACTACATGTTCAGTTTAATCCAGTTTAAAAAGCCCTTAATAGTGTTCTGTGTTGTTATTCTGACACAATTCTGAATTTGTGTGACATTTTCATTTTCATGTCTATAAAAATGTGTATCTATTCCACTTGTGGTATTCCAATGTGTATTTGAAATATGTAAAAAATAAAATAAAATAAGACTAGCCAAAGTTGAATAAAAATAAAAATTTGCTAACTTTTAAGAGCTGTGTTTAGACATTAAAGATGATCAATCCCGTTTTGCCCCTAAAACCTAAACATCCCAATCCGGGAGACACAATTCATTCATGCAATATAATAAAGAATACATCACAGGAGGAAAGGGCTGCATCAACTGAACACTTTATTTATTTCATCTCTTTTTTTAACAGGAATCTGTGATGCGGCGGAGAGAGTTGAATCGGATCCCGCTGTATCCCATATCTCTGAGGTTCCTGTACTCTCCAGGACTCATGTAGACCATCCTGCCTCTGAAGTGGGGCTGCTCGTATATCAGCCAGTGGCCGTCCATCACCTGGGCAGACTGGCAGTCGGACATGCGGTAGCGCTCCTGGAAGGAGTCACAGTCGTCCACCAGCTCATGGCTCTGGCCTTGGAAGTTCTCCCTTTCAAATATCTTCATTCTGTAAGAGCCGCGGTGCTTTAGAGGAACACAGGAAAAGACACGTTAACATTGGACTCAATGCAGCACAAAAAAAAGGAAGTTATGCAAGCTTATGTGTATTTGGTCAAATGTGTTCAGGTTTATTTTGCAAGGGTCAAAAAGAATGTAATAGATGAATTTTGCAAGCTGTCATTTTCCATGCCTTGTTTTAGCATTAATATGGATGTTAGGAGATTGTCTTTAGAGTCATGATAAAACACCAACATTAGAGTGATGTTATCAAAGATATTAAACATCAGCACATGATGATTTCATTTCACTACTATGCTAATTAATTTCATGAGATATCAGAATTCATAGATGCTATGGAAATCACGTTGAACGGCACTCTCAATTTGAGTAGTTTTCAATTTTTCACTCATGTGCAATGCAGGGTGAATCCAGGACAAAGTGACCCACATACCTCAGGAATCAAACGGCAGGAACGGATTGAGTCACGCATGCCGAACCGCATGTAGTCGGAGTACTCTCCCCTCCTCAGGAAGTACTGGTTGCCTGTGTAGTCAGTCCGGTCGTAGACCATGAAGCAGCCGCTCTCCACCCTGCAGGAGTTGCACCTGCTCAGGTATGAGGACATGTCCGAGCAGTCGCTCATGCACTCATAGGAGCGACCCTGGAAGTTTCTGTCCTCGTAAAAGATGATCTGTAAAAAAAAAAAAAAAATTGAAATTCTGAGTTGAACTGTTTTTTACATTTACTATGTATAAACTGTTGCCTGTCTATTTCAAAACTTAATTTTACATACTTTTGGCTTTTATGATTTAAAAAAAAAAGTATCCTCTTTTGCCTAAATGGCTTGTTGTTCATAACGGAGGCCTTAGTGAACGATCTGATGCATACATACCTTCCCCATGTTTGATGGTCTGTCTTTGTGGGAGTCCGTCCAACAACCTGTGGCTGCCAGGGGGCTTTTATACGTTATGCGCGCTGTAACGGGGTATTGTTATTCAAATGATCTTGAAACTGATGAACAAGCAGATCTGCAATCGCTGTTAATTTTATTCGCGCTATCATGATGCAGGAAAGAGGGAGGTGATCTGGGCCAAAAGCACAAAGTAGACGAGCAGAAAGGGGGACTCTGGGAGCTGTAGCTTTTCAGTTTCTGTGGCAAGGCCTCATGTGGAGGAACACAGTGGGCATTTACTGCCAGAAGGACGGTCAGATTTTCTTGGGCTCTGAAATTGTATGACAGAATTGGTTGTACTGTTTGAGGCCACTTACCTGTTTGTAACGTTGAGGCTTGAGAAAAGCCAACAAAACACAACAAACGGTTCTTCACATTACATCTAAAAGCAAAGCATCAAAGCAGCACAGCTGACATAGACCCACCAACTACACTATTATAAGAAGGGGGAAAGTTTTCAGTTCAAATATAGGTTTACTGCTGATTGTTTCTCATTATCCTTTATCCTGAACCAGCTATCTGTATACCTGAGAGCATTACTTTGCATGTATACACATACATGCACACGTATGTCTGCACTGGGATTTGCTTTTGGCATGTGGTTTAAGGATGCTTGCTTTTGAAAAGAAGTATGACATTCCTCCCTGATTCAGTGCTATCTCAGCCCCCCCCTTTTTTTTAAACTGCAAATAGCATTCTGAAGTTGTTTAACTTTGCCTTGGACATTTTTTTATCTTTAAAGGTAAGAAACCATAAGGCAGAGACTCTGTTTTTTCTTTTTTGTTTTTGTTTTTATTTCTCCCCAATTGTACTTGGCCAATTACCCCACTCTTCCAAGCCATCTCGGTCGCTGCTCCACCCCCCTCTGCTGATCCAGGGGGGCTGCAGACTACCACATGCTTCCTCCAATACATGTGGAGTCGCCAGCCACTTCTTTTCACCTGACAGTGAATAGTTTCGCCGGGGGGACATAGCGTGTGGGAGGATCACACTATTCCCCTCCCAGCCCCCCCACCCCACCCCACTCCGAACAGGTGCCGCGAAACGACCAGAGGAGGCGCTAGTGCAGGACACACACCCACATCTGGCTTCCCTGCCACAGACACGGCCAATTGCGTCTGTTGGGACACCCGACCAAGCTGGAGGTAACACAGGGACTAGAACCGGCGAAGCGATTCTGTTTTTGACCATGTTTATTCTATACACCAGTAGTTGTACAGTACCACCATACAAATCAGGTATTAATGGTTCGGTAGAGATCCGCTTTTCTCTCTAAATAGATGCTCCCCTTTTGGATATGAGATCTACAGTCTACAAATGAACAGAAAGTCTCTTCAAACGTTATGGCCAGTTTGTGCACTGTCTCTGGTAACAAAACCTAAACTCTCAACACCTCCTCAGACACTCCAATATAGAGACAGATATAGAGACAGATTTAGAGATAGAGTAAACAGGGTAAACAGCGGCAAGCCTGCCAACAAAAATTCAGTCCCCATCTACCACAAGGTGGGCACGGTGATGAACGGCGACGGCCATTGAAAAGACATCTGCCCTCCCACTGATGCTTCCATGACGGTATTTCAACACTGAACCGTGCCAACAAGTTGCTGGGTGGTGTTTTACACCGCAAACAAGAACATCTCTCCCAAATTTAAATTTGTATGTATTGTGATACACAGAGCTGGCCCCAGGCATAAGCAAACTAAGCGGTCACTTAAGGCCCCCGCGCCAGCAGGAGGCCCCCAAGAGCGCTTGAAATGTCGAACACGAAAGGGTGATAAATATATATATTTTTGTGTGTGTGATATATCATATCAGTAGTAATCACCAAAAAACAAAAACCAAATATTTTGATATCATGTTGTTAGCAGACTGACAAATTAATGCTACTGATTTAATCATTTCCGCTGCCTATGTCAGAGCTGGGGTCAGGTACATGTGCATTATAACTGTAAGCAAGTACATCGCGACAGTGTGTCACCTAAAAGGTTTTATCCGTCTGGCGCAGAGAAGCGAAAGCGGAGGAAAGCAGAGGAGGACAAAAAACCATGGACATATATCGTCAGTGGTGGGAAGTGGGTTTAGCGTGTGGGGGGGGGGCAAATCAAATTCTGCTTAGGGCCCCATAAAGCCTTGGGCCGGCTCTGGTAATACGCAGAGACAAGACGCAAGAGTTGCTGATTAACTGTGAACATTAGCGTGGGAAGGTGGTGCTGGGGGGGGGGGCGCTGCAGCTCCCCCTAGTAATGCATGCAGCCCCCCCCCCCCCCCGCCCCCAGTAGTGGCAGGTGGCTGTGTAACATCTTAGACCCAACAGTACGCCAAGCCTTTACTTTATACAGTGGGCTGGGGCTGCATGGAATGTACATTTGTAATTATAGAGTGAGTAAACACTCCATTCCAAACCTGCTACACACGCCCCTTACAAACAAAACGATGACGCCATACTGTAGCGACCGGGGGAGGCGGTTGCTCTGACTGTCAGTGGTTCTACGTTGGCAGAGCACAATGGCTAATGGGACTGTTAACGTTAGATTTAAAATTGTGTCTTAATGGTGTGGAGTTCATGTTGAGGTTATTCTAGTGTTGTTGTTGTTTCGGGGGTTTGACTCAGACTAAGTGGGAGACCGTTTACTGACTGACTGTAGGACCATGAATGGGACTGATGTCGCCACTTGGTACATGGGGGGGGGGGGGACTCGATGCATTGCTGTCAGTTCTAGTCCGTTCTGGCCGGTGTGAATAAAAGAGCACTTAGGGGATCGTGCGGTGTATGGGGGCACGGGAGTTGCAATTAAAAAGAGATCTCTGCCTCTCGACTCATTGGCATTTCTCTTCTTCTTTTCTACTTTTGTTTTGTCTTGAAAGTTTTGTTTTGTTTTGGTTTGATTGATGACGTATAAGAAAGGGGTAGGACCAGAAAAGTTCTTTACTTCATCCTACGCCCTTTTCGAACATGGTCCAGTTATTACTTGTGTTGTTACAGAGAGTTTGCAAAATATGTTCACTATTATTTCCATTTGTTCTTGCATTCCCGCCTGTGTATTTTATTTTGTTATTTTAACATGTTCGAAATAAAATCAATCTGAATCTGAATTCTTCCACGCCGGCTCGCCACAATACTTTCCGTTTCAATTGGCAGCCCCCCAACTTAAAACATCTTCCTGCGCGCCTGACTTAATGTGCGTGTCTGTTCATTTCCTCTGCATGACGCTTTGGTTGAAATCCCCCCCCCCCACACACACACACTTCTAATCCAAATAGCACTGCTACCACATGGCAACACCATCATTTAAGGCAGAAAAACAGCTTGTAGAAAACAGTATGAAAAACGTACAATGTTTTAGTTCTTCTTAAACTGTAGCAATAGCATGTCTTGATGCATGCTCAATAATCCAGGTAAGAGAATCAAAGAAGGTTGAATCATTCCTCTGGATACAATGTTTATTGACAGATATCATCATGGATGAAACTGTCAATAAACGTTGTATCCAGATGAACTGATTCAACCTTCTTTGATAAAGCATTAGCAAGACACTTTTCCAAGTTGTGGTTTACAACATAGGGTACATAAAACACATTATAAAACATAAACAAAGTTTTAACTAGTTTTTGACGCTGAAGGCTTAACCAGCCACCAGGCAACGAGGCGCATGTTGCCCCTCATCACCCAGGTGGGTGCTACACATTGGTGGTGGTTGAAGTGAGTTTCCCCCTTCAACGTGAAGCGCGTTGGGTGTCTAGTAAAGCACTATGTAAATGTTGTTATTATTATTTTTTTATTAATGAATCTAGAAAAAAACTGGTGTTTTATCAAAGTGAGTTTTTTTTATTTCAATACCAGCTCATTGGCCAATGAGTAAAAAGTGTGTATACTAGTTTTCAGGGGAAAATCCCTCATCATGTATATTAAGCAGTCATTTGACAGCATGGATCCCAACAAAACTAGCGTGTTATTGATGACACTATTTTTTGATAATTTTTCAAACCTAATTTAGTGCTGATAGCTTATCTGGTATTTCAGTTTAAAGGTTGACAACTTTTACAACAATACTTATGACTACTTATCATATGTAAAGTACAGCTGTATGTGCCTGCTATCTCCTGCCAGAGTGAAAGGTGTGAAAGGATGTTGAGGGAAACACACTTCAGGACACTGACTGTGATCTTCCACATTGTAACATGACATAGTCATCACACTGCCAACACTTCCACGCAGTTTGCAGACATTGTTAACCCTTTTTTTCATGACAAAACTACCAAACTTGGTCCAAATACTGCTTTGTTTTACCGCTCATTAAGTGATTGATGTAGTTTGTTTCGTGGGAAACAAACCACAACAAATAAACAACAAGTCAGAAGGATAAAAACAATCTATCTTACTTTTCTGACTGTACACCAACAGTACATATAGCACACTGCCAGAAAAGAGACTGGAAACCAGTTACTGAAGTAGGGCTAACCATGTGGTCCAGTTTATTGGGGATAAATGTCAGAATGGCGGTAATTCTGGATTTGGTGTTTTATAGATAAAGATGGATGTTTGAAGAGAAATCTAGAAATACAAATTAAAACAGACCTGCAGGCAGGTATGAACGGGATCCAAGCCCCTTGTGCAAGTCAACCCTACCGGCCTGGGGTCCATGCAAGTTGGACCTGCAGGCCCACGGGCTGAGAGCAGCACAGAGGGGGGCGGGGCTTAAACGTGTTGAGGGGTGAGGCTAAGCAGCTGCAGTACAGGGCAGGACCAGCAACAAAAAGCAGCAGGAATTTACTGTCAAGCGGATACACAAAATTCGAACTATATGTCGATCAACAAATCATTAATTGAAACAAAAAAAACAAAAAACACACACAATCGGTTAATGTCTTCATGCATGCTCAATAATCCAGGTAAGAACATCAAAGAAAGCTGAATCAGCTCATCTGGACACAACGTTTATTGACAGAAACGTTTCATCACTAGTGATTTCTTCAGTCTAAACCAAGGGTCTCTAACTCAAACTACCTGGGGGCCACTTGACAGGTGGTCTTATGCAGGAGGGCCGGTGCAATAGGGATGAAGAAACAAACTGTTCGACTATATAACCTTCACGTCGTTTTTTTATTATTATTTCAAATTTTTCCAGAGTTTCCACATGAATCGGTACCTATATGTACATAGTGTAGAGTGGACTCGGCCTACATATTTAGCCTACTTCTTGCCAGAAACCCGGCACTTACTTCTTCTACTGACACAGGTGAGGCCCATTTGCTTTCAGGGACTGGGCAGTGGACACCCTGAGAACAGTCTGGAGATGTTCATTGGTCAGTCTGGACCTATGTTTTGATTTATTAAAATTCATAGTTGAGAAAAGTTTCTCACACAGATGAGTGCTGCCGAAAAGAAACATGACCTGCCTGAACAGTTTGGACAATTGTGGGAGTGTTTTGAAAAGCTCTGAGAAACTGTCCAAGCATCTCCTGCTTTCCTTGTGCCTCTCTGAACTTTGCCTTGAGCTCAGTGTTGCACTGCCGGTATGTGAGCTCCATTTGCTTGGAGCTCTGTCCACATCAAAGAAGAATGGGTCTGCAAATAACTGGAAAGGGGTGCTGTGAGTCTTAAAATCAGAAAAACAATGCTCAAACTCCTGCTGCAGATTGTCAGTGGGAGTCCGTTACTCATCAGCACTGACTCTGGCACCATCACCAATAATTGACTGGCATGTTGGGAAGTGGACAAATATTTTCTCTGTGAGCTGTGTTTTCCATAATCTGGGTTTCACAGAGAAGGCTTTAACACTATCAAATGCCACAGTAGCAAGTTGGTCTGGCCCCTGCAGTTTTAAATTAAGTGTTAAGTGCCTGTGTGATATCAACTAAAAAAGCTAAATCCATGAACCATTTGGGATCCTCAAGCTCAGAAACACATAGCCTGCCTTCTTTCATGAATTCTCAGATTGCCTCCCTCAATTCAAAAAACCTTTCCAGACTTGACACTGTCCCTGCTCAACCAGCACACTTCTGTGAAGTACAACACATCTCCCTATGTTGCATCTATCTCCTCCAGAAATGCACAGAACTGATGGTGTTGTAAACCTCTTCAGCCGATGTAATTAATGCATTTCACCATAATCATCGTAACACTGTCACATTTCAAGCATTTGCTGCAGTGTGCCTGCTGGTGAATGATGCAGTGCAATGCAATTGCTGGATCTACATTCTTTTCCTCCAGCTTTCTTTGAATCAGTGCTACAAACCAATTTTTTTTCTTCACGTCATTGACGGGACACCATCAGTGGTGATTCTAGTCAATTTATTCCAGGGTAGATCGGCACCCTCAATTGCATTGCACAGCGCCTGAAATATATCTTTGGCTGTAGTCTTTCCTTGCACTGGATATAAAGTTAGCAGTTCTTCTGTTAACTCAAAACGGTCATTGATACCCCTTACAAATATAGCGAGCTGAGCATTGTCATATACATCTGTGCTTTCATCAAGTGCCAAAGAATAGTGCGTGAAATCGTTTACTGTTGTGCTCAGCTGTCTGTAAATGTCACCTGACAACTCGCTGATCCGTTCTGCCATTGTATTTGGGCTGAGACCTGAGACTGACGTTTCTGAATAAAGATGCCTTCTCCGGGCAAAGGATATTCGCTACCTGCAGCATGCAGTCTCTCAGAAACTGTCCCTCCTTAAATGGCTTGTCAGCCCTCACTATTGCCTCGCTTACTGTGATATCCTATCTGAAGGATACGTGGACAGCCAATGTAAACTCAGTGTTTACTGAACAACACAACACAGGTCTTATCACAGGGCATTACCACAGTCATGTGCACACTCTACTTCACTGCTTAACAATAGATGTCTACTCTAGTTTAACTAGACCTCTATTGCCATCTACAGGCATTCAAGCCATAATACTCTAGTTATTACACTTACCACATAGCTAGCTTCGACAGCTGCGTCACAGTCTTGTTTGGCTTTGTGAAAAAGTTTTGCTGACAGGACAGACTTTTGAAGTTGTGCTGCTTTTCTCTCCCTCTCACCTTTTAACTGATACTACTCTTCTGCATGTTTAGCAGTGTAATGTCACCTCAGATTGAAATCCTTCAAGACGGCAACTTTTTCCTTGCAAATTAGACACGTGGACGCATTAAATAAATGAAGAAGTAGTCGCATGCCCATTTCTCTTGGAACTGTCGGAGCTCCTGGTCCACTTTTCTTTTGGCTTTTGAAAGCGACATTTTTACAAAACATCTGCAAGCAGTGACAACAATTACGTTAGCAAGCTCACGTGAGTTATTGCGCAGTGGGTACTCGCGTTGCCTGGCTACAGTGTGTGTGTGTGTGTGTGTGTGTGTGTGTGTGTGTGTGTGTGTGTGTGTGTGTGTGCGCGCGCGCGCATGTGTGTGACAGAGAGAGAGAGAGAGAGAGAGAGAGAGAGAGAGAGAGAGAGAGAGAGAGAGAGAGAGAGAGAGAGAGAGAGAATGCTGCAAAACTGACATTAGGCTACATCATCTGCAACTGGCCTTACAACTAATCTTAACTTAGTACTTAGAACTAGAAACACAGAAAGGTATAAAAAAAAACACGAAAGTAGTATGCAAAATGGATACGTGGTCTGGATCTCTTAATAAATGTAAAACATAGCGCAGGCCGCACAAAACTGCCTCGCGGGCCGGATGTGGACCGTGAGCCAGTAGTTTGAGACCCCTGGTCTAAACTGACTGCAGGTATCCCCACCCTTATAAACAACAGAGTTGCATAACGACCGAAATGTACGATCAGTTTCATATGCAAATAGGCGTGACCATTAACAAGAGTTTCAATGGCCATGCGTATGTAAATTCACAGAGGATTTGGGAATGTTTGCAATCACAGCATTGTAAGATGTACTCTTACCCCACCCTTAACAGCACCACCCTTATCACTGACCAAGTGTGTCTGCTTCTGAAGCTGTGTCTACAGTCCATGTACTTCACATACAGGGAGCAGTAGTATACTACAGGCAAGAGCATGGGTGTGCCATGGGTTCCCCAGTTTCACCTATAGTGTCCAACTTGTACATGGAAGAAGTAGAAAATAGGGCTCTGATGTCCTCTCCAGGGACACCACCAAGCAATTGGCTCAGATGTGTGGACAACACCTGGGTTAAAATTAAATCTCAGGACGTACCACATTTTACTGACCACATTAACCCTGTGGACAACCACATTAAGTTCAACAGGGAGAATGTGAAAAATTACAGATTAATAATAATAATAATAATCAATCTTATATAGCGCTTTCCTAATACTCAAAGTCACTTTACAATAAATGGGGTGAAACAAGACGACAGATAAACATAACACAGACATACAGGGGTGGACGGGAAGGGGGGCTACGAGAGGGAGAAGCAGCAGCCACACACAATGCCAGCAGTACTCTCCGACTTGGACAGATACAAAAGGGAAAGAAAAACAAACATCATAAATCACAGATGAAGTCTGAAGAGGTGAGTCCTGACCAATGGCCTGAATGTGGGCAGCCCGCAGCAGTGTCCGATGCGCTTGGGGAGGGAGTTGAGGGAGGGGACAGGTCGAGCGCTCAGTTCCCAGCCTGCCCCAGACCAGGGATGGATGAACGGAAGGGGGGGCACGAGAAGGCAATGGAGAAAAGGTGTGCCTTGAGACGGGATTGGAAGAGTTGGAGAGATTCTGAGTCTCTAATGATTTGGGGAAGAGCGTTCCAGAGCCTGGGAGCTGTTCTGGAGAAGGCTCAGTCACCAAAGCCATGGAGGTTGGATCTGGGGGTAGAGAGAAGGGAGGCTGAGGTGGATCTGAGGGGCCGAGATGGTTGGTAGGGGGAGAGGAGATCAGTGAGGTATGGGGGAGCCAGTTTGTGAAGGGCTTTGTAAGTAAGAACCAGGATTTTGTAATTGATCCTTTGGGGGATGGGTAGCCAGTGGAGGTCTTTTAGGACTGGGGTGATGTGGTGCCAGGATTTGGTGAAAGTTAAAAGTCGGGTGGATGCGTTCTGGACAAATTGGAGTCTCTTGATAGAGCTAGCACTGATGCCATAGAGGAGTGAGTTGCAGTAATCAAGGCAGGAGGAGATGAAAGCATGGATCAGTATCTCAGCAGCAGGGCGTGTGAGAGAGGATCTTATTTTTGCAATGTTGCAAAGGTGGTAGAAGGAGGATTTGGCCATTTGGCGGATATGTGGCTCAAGGGAGAGGGTGGGATCAAGGATCACACCAAGGTTGTGTGCCTGGGAGGAAGGGGAGACAGTAGTGCCATCGATGGTGAGTGCAAGGTTGTTGATTTGGCTGAGAGTGGACTTGGAGCCAATGAAGAGGAGTTCAGTTTTGTCACTGTTGAGTTTGAGAAGGTTTTGCTGCATCCAGACTTTAAGTGCAGAGACAGACAGGAGTCAATGTGAGAGAGGGGTGGATTGTGAGAGGATTTGGTGCTAAGGTATATCTGGGTGCCATCAGCATAACAGTGGAAATCCAAGTTGAAATGGCATAGAATCTGACCAAGAGGGAGGATGTAGATGATGAAAAGGAGTGGGCCAAGTACAGAACCTTGGGGAACACCTTGTGTGACTGTGTCCAGATGAACTGATTCAACTTTCTTTGACATAATCTGTATTGTTTGTGTTGGGCTAATACGTAAAACGATTAAACTAATTTTCCAAGGTTTTCCCTCCCCATGTATGTGTGTACGGACAGTAAAAATTCAAAGTTGAATTAATGAATTACTTTTACACTCTATTGTTAAGTGGCTGATCATCACACACACCTGTCTCCATAGATGTCCTTGCAAAGACTTCCTCAAACATTTCCCTGTCTGGCTCAGGTTCATCTGTTTGTTAAAAATGCATAAAATGGACATCATTTGGACTGTCTGACATGAGCATCAAATACTGTTGTATTCATTAAATTCATGATGACTAGTTCAACCTTGACATGGGCAAATATACATATGTGGCATATTATGCAACACACTTGCCATTCATTATATTTCTTGTAATGTAACATAAATAATTTGAATGGAGTAGTCCAGCCTGATCATATGAATAATGTATTGTGCTCTAATTTGCTCAGTAGTCACACAATAACATTCAATAGTGCAACTCTAATTGGATCTGCACTGTTTCTGCTCCCTCCTCCTCCATCCTTACCCTTTCTTGTTCAGGGCCATGTTCACCTGTTTGTTTACATTCTAGAGTAAGATTTAACAAATATTTTTTACTGCAGAGTTGGCTATCAAATACTATATGCCTTATAGGCTATAATGCGAAAAATAATTGCTGAGTAGTCAAGAAGAAAATCATCAAATTTACATGTTTATTTTACCCATATACAGCCGAAGTTGATGACCATTTTTTAAACAGTTTAGAGAAATTTAGCGTTAACTTCTCTAAACATTTGTGCACTGAGTCTCACTAGTTAAACTTTGGCAATGTACAAACCTACAGTGAGACTAACACTGGAAGCCTGAGGTTAACGAAAACATTTGTTCTTTAGTTCGCTCATTTAGGGTAAGGGTCTAACATGCAAGCATGACAAAGCACCTGCTCCCTGATCGCTCCTCTTTGATGTTTCTGCCTCTTCGCCACTGTCCTCATCCTTACCAGCACTCTGCGCAAAAAAAACAAAAAATGATATCTTAGCACACTTTTGCGACGTCATCCAGCAAAGTCTTTTTCTTTTCTTTCTCTGCATCTTCGCTGCACCGCGGGTTTTCTCTTTCTAGCCATGTTTCGGCTAAGAGTGCTAGATACTTTTAACTATTGCTACTACACACTAACTGCTCGAGTGCTAGGTAGCAAGTGCCAGCGTGCTAAATACTTTTAACGAGTGCTACATACTAACTGCCCGAGTGCTAGATACTCTTAATGTTCTGACCCCAGCTAGGTGTTACATTACTGTACTGAATACATGCTCTTTTGTATATTAACTAGATTCTCTTCCAGGTGAGAGATGCACACAAAAACTCAACTTAGAACAAGATTCCTTCCTGCTCTCTAGAAGCTCGAGGGTGTTTTAAACCCCCAGCGTACTCTTCAAGGCAGCGCTGCATGGAAGGCACTCACCGCCCCCTACAGTTTCAGCCAATCACAGCACTGGCGCTAGATTTCAACGTTTTCCCTCCTTCTGCAGTGAAGGAGTTCGACTCAAACAAACGTCAATCTTAAAAGTGCAGCGTTTGATGTAAATATAATTTTAAACGAATGTTTGACTCGTGTACATTCACAAAAAGACCCTAGATTGCATTTTGGCGACCGTTTTGCTTTAACTTACTTAGCTGCTATGTCTAGATGTCTTACAACTTATCTAGCAACAACTGGATGCCTAAAGGAGTTTTGGAAAGACACCCACTCAACCATGCCTTTGTGCAGCTCACTTAAAACTAGGTTGTCTCGTAGTTGTTTAAATAAGCAGACTGGGAGACATAGGGTAATGCCTAACTACATAGTAATAGCACTACTCAGTCGCTCTCATAACCACCCAAAAAAATGAATTGGCTGCCTGGAACTTAGCTAGCGCTAACTGCTAGCCCATTACTAAGTAAACTCTGTCCTGCACGGATACGTTTAAAAGTAGTGTAGCACACTTGATAAGAATGACACTTACAAGGGATGGTGTTTTTGTTGTTTTACTCCATCTGTCAAATAGACATTACAGAGGACACGTATCCGAATGCCCCAGAGTGCACCGCGAGAGCCAGCACTACGTCACACAGGCAAGAAGCAATTAACCTGCAGTGCCCTCCTGTGGCGAGAACCGGCTATCACAACAACACAGCAGACAATTCTCCTCTTTACTAGTGAGTGGTCAATGAAGGTAAGTATATGAAATAGAAGGTAAGTACATAAAATAGAAGGTAAGTATATAAAATAGAAGGTAAGTATATAAAATAAAAAATAGATGGGGGGCTACTAAATCCCAAGTACCCCACAGTAGTACATGCCAACATAAACTGAATGCTCACCACTGCCAGCTATTTGAACAGATTGACTGCATTTGAGCTAACCTTGGCTTAAAATAGTTAGCTAAAATCTACCATTGCAATCTGTTTACAGTTAGCTAGCTAGCTGAGGTGTCCGTTCATCAAAGAAAATCCCTAGCAGCTGGGGTTGGCTATATTTCAAAGCATATGTCATTTTTTTTAAAAACATTTTGATTGGATGAAACTGTTGGGGGCGGGAGTGCCTTCCATGCAGTGCTGTCTGGAAGAGCACGTTGGGGGCTTAAAACACCATCGAGCTCTATAACTGCATGAGAACTGAAGATGACAGAACTGCCCATGCTTTGTAATGACGTTAGGTGTTACAGTGCTGCCCTCTATTGGTTTTTTTAGGTACTGTTAGTTTCACCAGCTGAGAGTCCATTTTGTTTATCTTCCGTTTGGCTCGTTGTGAAGCAGCAAGCAGTGTGTGTGAAACGCAGTCTGTTTTTCTTCGTTTGAACTCTGGAGTAGATATGTCTATAAGTATCGGCACTTAAGTTAGATCCGAAACGTAATTTTGCAAGTTAAGTTGCATATTACTAGAAGACGTTTCTTGCTGTCTTGATGTTCCGAGCTAACCTATTTTAGCTAACCCAGAAGCTCATTCAAGCTGACAGCTCCCTAGCTAGCATCTGACTAATTGACATACGTTCTCATGTTTGCTAAGTTCTTATTGTAACCTATTTTTCCGGACTTGCAATAGGTTACATTATGCTAGTTTGTTGTTTGGCTGTCTATATCTGGATAACTCTAAAGAAGTAAATGTTATTGTTAATTTCGACATTTTATATTTCATGCTAAAAAGCTATTTCATGTAAGCCGTACGTGTTTAGTAATCTGTACCCCTTTGTTTGTATTTTCAGTTTTACAATGATGAAACCAGTAATGCCACACTCTGTTGAAGACGGGTTTATTGAGGATTCTTTTTGTTAGCTATCTGTCCAGCCTTGCTCAGACGCAATTGCGAGGACAGAATACTTAACAAGTGCTAGAGCTAACTGCCTGAGTGCGAGATACTGTTACCAAGTGCTAGATACTAACTGCCAGAGTACTAGATATTTTTAACGAGTGCTAGATACTAATAGCCAGTGCTAGATATTTTTAACGAGTGCTAGATACTAACTGCCCGAGTGCTATATACGTTTAATGAGTGCTAGATACTAACTGCCCACGTGTTAGATACTCTTAACGAATGCTAGATCTAACTGCCAGAGTGCTAGAACTTTTAACGAGTGCTGGATACTAACTGTCCGTGCTAGATACTTTCAACTAGTGCTAGATCTGATTGCCTGAGTGCTAGATACTGTAACAAGTGCTAGATACTAACTGCCTGAGTGCTAGATACCTTTAACGAGAACTAGATGTGCTAGATACTGTAACGTGCATGGATAAGAAGACACGCTGGCCGGTAGCTGGAAGGTCTGACCCTTTGGTCTAGTGGTTAGCGCTGTCTCCTGCGGTGCGGGCGATACAGGTTCGCTTCCCGGGCGCGGCAGTTCCTGTGGTTGCGTTGTCCCCCGAATTCGCTACAATACTTTTAACGAGGGCTAGGAAGGTACTTGGTGTGTCATCAGGACAGAGGAAGGAAGACAAGGAGACTTGGTGGTGGAATGAGGAAGTACAGCAAATTATACAGAGGAAAAGGTTGGCAAAGAAGAAGTGGGATAGTAAGAGAGATGAAGAAAGTAGACAGGAGTACAAGGAGATGCAGCGTAAAGCAAAGAGAGAGGTGGCAAAGGCAAAGGAAAAGGCGTATGGTGAGTTGTATGACAGATTAGACACTAAGGAAGTAGAAAAGGACTTGTACCGATTGGCTAGACAGAGGGACCAAGCTGCAAAGGATGTGCAGCAAGTTAAGGCGATCAAGGATAGAGATGGAAATGTGCTGACAAGCGAGGAGAGTGTGCTAAGAAGGTGGAAGGAATACTTTGAGGGGCTGATGAATGAAGAAAATGAGAGAGAGAGAAGGTTGGATGATGTAGGGATAGTGAATCAGGAAGTTCAGCGGATTAGCAAGGAGGAAGTGAGGGCAGCTATGAAGAGGATGAAGAGTGGAAAGGCAGTTGGTCCTGATGACATACCTGTGGAGGCATGGAGATGTTTAGGAGAGATGGCAGTGGAGTTTTTAACTAGATTGTTTAACACAATCCTGGAAAGTGAGAGGATGCCTGAGGAGTGGAGAAGAAGCATACTGGTACCGATTTTCAAGAACAAGGGCGATGTGCAGAACTGTAACAACTACAGAGGTATAAAGTTGATCAGCCACAGCATGAAGATTTGGGAAAGAGTAATAGAAGCTAGGTTAAGAGGAGAGGTGACGATCAGCGAGCAGCAGTATGGTTTCATGCCACGAAAGAGCACCACAGATGCGATGTTTGCTTTGAGAATGTTGATTGAGAAGTATAGAGAATGCCAGAAAGAGTTGCATTGTGTCTTTGTAGATTTAGAGAAAGCTTATGACAGAGTGCCGAGAGAGGAGGTGTGGTATTGTATGAGGAAGTCAGGAGTTGCAGAGAAGTATGTAGAAGTGGTGCAGGATACGTATGAGGGAAGTGTGACAATGGTGAGGTGTGCGGTTGGAATGACAGATGGGTTCAAGGTGGAGGTGGGATTACATCAAGGATCGGCTCTTAGCCCTTTCTTGTTTGCAATGGTGATGGACAGGTTGACGGACAAGATCAGGCAGGAGTCTCCATGGACGATGATGTTCGCGGATGACATTGTGATCTGTAGCGAGAGTAGGGTGCAGGTTGAGGAGAGCCTGGAGAGGTGGAGGTATGCACTGGAGAGAAGAGGAACGAAAGTCAGTAGGAGCAAGATGGAATACCTATGCGTGAATGAGAGAGAGGACAGTGGAATGGTCAGGATGCAAGGAGTGGAGGTGACAAAGACATCTGAGTTTAAATACTTGGGGTCAACTGTCCAAAGTAACGGGGAGTGCAGTAGAGAGGTGAAAAAGAGAGTGCAGGCAGGTTGGAGTGGGTGGAGAAGAGTGTCAGGAGTGATTTGCGACAGAAGAGTATCAGCAAGAGTTAAAGGGAAAGTTTACAAGATGGTTGTGAGACCAGCTATGTTATATGGTTTGGAGACAGTGGCACTGACGAAAAGACAGGAGGCGGAGCTGGAGGTGGCAGAGTTGAAGATGCTAAGATTTTCACTGGGAGTAACGAAGAAGGACAGGATTAGGAACGATTATATTAGAGGGACCGCTCAGGTTGGACGGTTTGGAGACAAAGCAAGAGAGGCAAGATTGAGATGGCTTGGACATGTGTGGAGGAGAGATGCTGGGTATATTGGGAGAAGGATGCTGAATATGGAGCTGCCAGGGAAGAGGAGAAGAGGAAGGCCAAAGAGGAGGTTTATGGATGTAGTGAGGGAAGACATGCAGGTGGCTGGTGTGACAGAGGAAGACGCAGAAGACAGGAAGAAATGGAAAGGGATGATCCGCTGTGGCGACCCCTAACGGGAGCAGCCGAAAGTAGTAGTAGACTTTTAACGAGGGCTAGATACTTTCAGTTGTGATGGCTACTGCTACCTGCTATTACGGATTGCACCAGCCATTTCGCTTAAGCAAAAATAACCCATTGAATATATTGTAACGTGTATGGATAAGTAGACACGTTGGTCATTGCCTAACGGCTCTGACCCTTTAGTCGTGCGGTTAGCGATGTCTCCTGCGGTGCGGGCGATTTAGCGATGTCTCCCGCGGTGCGGGCGATACGGGTTCGCGTCCCGGCCGCGGCAGTTCCTGTGGTTGCCTCCCGAATTCGCTACAATATTATCCTGGGGTTGGGGGAAAAAAAGATCGGCACTCACAAGAACGGAAGAACAAGAAGAAGAATATTCCCGAACTTCCTAATGACCAGTCCTCGCCTGCTGCAGTACGAGTGTCATATATCGTTTGTATTGGTACAAGAATGGGGTGAAATTACAGCTAAGTGTCACACACTATATGCATAGTACAAGTTTCAGCAATAAGATTCTAGGTGAAAAGTGTCATGAAGATCAGACGTACAGCCTAGGCGGAGATCGAAAAAGCAGGTTTTGCTATTTCGCAATTTTGCGAGAACAAAATAATAGGCGGAAATGGGCGTGGCATATATCGCGATTCGGCTCAATGGACGTCACGTGACTAGATTTGTTTACACGGCTATTGTGGCAGGAAGAAAAGCGTGTGCACTGAGTAAAAATGAATGGCGCCAGCGTCGATTTCAAGACATTGAACGCTATATTGGGAAACTTGATCATTACTGACCCTTATAATGCCCCCGGGCCGGAACGGGCAACGTTCCAGACCTACTGTATCCAGACATCTACAATAACCTTATCAACGTTCCCTCGCCCTACTCTGGAGAGTCTTTGAAAGCCTACAAAGGCCTGGAGGGGTACAAATGGACGAAATCTGGATTCGTGACAAATATTCTGCTTTGGAGTCTACCGACTAAAAGTGGCTTTCTCGTCACTGGAAGGGTAAGTGTCAGTTCATGTTCGTTAAAGTTAGTGTAAACTACTAATAAGACACGTTAGTCCCTAGCTAACGGGTCTGACTCTTAAGTCGAGTGGTTAGTGACGTCGCCTTGTGGTGCAGTACACCCCGTATCGAATCCCGCACCGGGCAAGAAAATAACCGATTACATTAACATAAGCAGTGGGCAGTGTAATGTAATCGGTGTCATAACTTGTATGTAGAGTTAGCTAGTCTGTATTTTCGATTTACCAAGACTTAACAACATTATCACCATGTGAATGAATTTCGAAAGGCACCGCCTCATACATTAAATTATACCTTTATGATAACCATTTATGATAAACAGCAGTTACTGTAAAACGCTTTGTTCATCAACGCGTTTGAAATGGATGGGACGTAGTCGGGTGGCAGAGGGTTATCAGTCTTTTCCCTGAAACATAAGTAAATAGAAAATGTCCAGTCACGTTTTAGTGAGCAACAGGCTTAGTTCTTTTATCTTAGCCTTTGTTAGCGCTAACTTGCCTTTCAGTATAATAAAATTGTCAGAAACCGTTATAAAAGCCTGTTAAATAAATAATATATTAACGTTAGGAAGTGTTGTGTTCTGTACCTGATATTAAGTGGTCACTACACAAGCGGAATCCGTTGCTCGTGGGGTCACATCGCTCAGTTTTCTTCTGTTCGCTTCTAGCACGTTTTATGGCAGTAATCCATTGATGTCGTCTTTCGGGATCTTTAGGAATCCGATAAAATGCTCTCCTTTTTACTTGTCCGCGACTGTTCTGGCATCCCGGCGCACAACAGCTATCCACCATATTCACTGTATAAATACAGAAGGAGAAGAGACTTGCTGTTAGCTAGCAGTCATTTGCCCAGCAATAGACCCGCTTTCCTGCCAAAATGGCGGTGTTTTGATTTCGACTATTTTGCGTGACGTTAACTGCCGGAGCTCTATTCAGGGTACATTTGCATGTCAGGCTTTTGAATGTTCATGTACAATGTCAGAGTTCTCGAGATACGGGCCAAAATGCGCTTACCTTGAATATAGCGCCATCTACTGGTGGACATGTGTCACTCTGGTGTCTGACGTGTTCACTATTCTGTACCTCCCCTAAAAATGTCACTTGCATAACTTCACGGTGTATGCCGCACTACCATATATACCGACGGAATAATAAGAATAAGAATAAGTAAGTAGTCTTGCAGTCTGCAGACTTAGACCTTGACACTGACACTGTAATCAAAGAGCTAGACCAAGATGGCACATACAGGTACCTAAGAGTGAACGAAGAAGATGGCATACAACACTCAACCATGAAAGAGAAGATCCGGAAAGAGTACCACAGGAGAACGTGTGTGGTACTGAAGAGCGACCTCAATGCGGCTTACAGAATTGAAGCTATCAACATCATCAATTGGAAACTGAACAACATCAAGAGACTAGACACCAAGACAAGAAAGATGCTGACCATGGAGAAGATGCACCACCCAAAAGCAGATGTCGACAGGCTGTACCTACCAAGAGCTTCAGGAGGACAAGGCCTAGTCCGACTCGAACTGACCTTCAAGACTACCACTATCGGGCTGGATGCATACCTGACAAAAACAGATGACCCACTCCTCTGAATAGTAAAACATCAGATCTACTCCATCAGTGAAGGAGCTGCACAATTCAAGAAAGAGCTTGATGTCCCAGAAACCCAACCAACAGAAAATGAGGCAACTACCATCTACGCCAAACGAGTGAAGCAGAAGGCAAAACACCATGGTCAGCAGCAACTGCTGGACAAAGCAATGCACGAGAAGTAACCAAAAAGAATGAGAGACGCAGACGTGGACCAACAAAAGACACACCAGTGGCTGAGGAGCACCGGACTAGCAGAGACGGAGGGTCTGATAATCGCTGCACAAGACCAGAGCCTGACAACCAGAGCCTATCACAATTGCATCATCAAAGATGGAACAGACCCAAAATGCAGAATCTGTGGAATGTACAAAGAAACCATTGCCCACATTGTCTCAGGCTGCCCGGAACTGGCAAAGACCGAGTACATAGACGGGCACCACAAGGCAGCAGCATTCCTGCACTGGAAGATCTGCAGGAGTTACAAGATCAATACGACTGAGAAGTGGTACGAACGTCAGCCAAAAACGGTCACTGAGAACAATGATGTCACCATCCTCTGGGACATGCCCATCCACACTGACAGAGAGATAAAAGCCAACAAGCCCAACATCGTTATCAAGGACAGGAAGGAAAAGAGGTGTATGCTCATGAACATGGCAACACCATCCGAAAAAAACACCTCAGTAAAAGTCACAGAGAAGCTGACCAAGTACAAAGACCCTGAGACTGAAATCAACAGGATGTGGGGTATGAAGACCGAAACAACACCAGTGGTCATTGGAGCTCTAGGACTTGTGAAGAAGGGAATGGAAAAGTTCACCAAGCACATCACCATCCATGCAGTTCAAAAGATCGCCCTACTTGGAACAGCCCACATATTATGACGAGTACTGTCAGTCAAATGACATCTGCCCTACAGTACCTCTGGTCCATAGTTTGGACACGGCTCTACAGGATGTAAAAGAGGAAACACGAAAGAAATAATAATAATAATAATAATAATAATAATAATATTATTAATTAATAATTGGAGCGATTACAATAGGGTTCCCAGCACTGCTGGTACTGGGATCCACACTGCTTTGCATCCCGTGGCCCCAAGCCCCGTCGGCTTGGACCCCTAATTAAAATTGATAGCTTTCGATGTTACTATGTGTAGGAGCCTATGGATTTGCACATGCAGAATAAAAACCTAAATAAAGGAACTTAAAATTGATGAGCTAAATGTCAAGATATTTTACAATTTCTCGTCATCACAGATAGCATTTTAATCAAATTTCATTAGTCCGTGGGAACAATATATTGACAAAAATTAGTCCCCGTGTTTTTGGTTTCTATACTACGACCTTTTTCAGCCAGGCCGTTTTAAGGTGCACTGTCTTGGTTCTGTGACACCATTTTGTAAAAGTAGATGTCAACAATATGACAGCTATATCACTCTAAAGGCACTGAAATTATATTTCTTTTATGATACCTCACTGTATATAGGTATACGAACAATATCAGTACGTAATATGTGCCATTGTTTTCTCCATAGTCTTTCATGGTAGACACAAAAGGACCAGGCTGCAAAACTTGCAGCGCTTCTCAAAATATATTTTTTACAAGCTAAAAGCATAATAAAACAGTCTTCCACTCTTTGCTGATGTTTTATTTTTATATAAGGTTTTAACAAATGAGTAAACAATTTAATAACAGGTTGCGAGTGAAGCTACTTTTCCTAGGCAGAAATAAACACAATGCCTTTGCATTGAAAAGCGTTAAAGCGTGTTTCTACAACAGCCATGAACACAATTCGTTCAGCGATCTAACCATGTTTCGCAGGGATAAACATCCTCAACAGAAACCTTCAAGTGGCTCGCCAATCATTCTCTACAACCAGCACTCACAGTTAAGTTGCAAATGTGCATGCCGACATGTTAGAAACAACAACACTGCAACTGCCGTATGCAGAGCAAAAGGATAATAACTTTCAGTATCGCTCTTCCAAATATAGTCCAAATATATTTTCTTACGCACTTTATGTTATGCATCTATCATTTAATCATCTTGTTTTGTTCTCGATGCATTGCATTGCTAGTCCTTGGTTCATACCGGCTGGATACTGTGACTTTGAAACTATGAAAATCCGCTAATGGAATACTTATCCATTGGCGGCAAGAAAATGCTGCTCGATGTACAACGTATGGACATTAAAAGTAAGAATCGGAGGTTCAGAGCTTTACAGCTAACTCTTGCCACAGCTAACTTTTGCTCATTCGTCTCAAAAGGATGAAAAAAAGGATTGCATTGCCCCTACCATGATGATGACAGTCTGTTATTTCATCCTGAGCAATCACAATGTGAAAAACCAAAATGAAAACACTAGAAAAATAAATCTCAAATTTAGACATAGCTTGCTACCAGAAACCAAATAAAGAGCAAGTAATTATTTCCTGATAGGGGAGTAGTGAATGGAAATAATACACATAGTGGATAAACAGTAGGGCAGTTGGCCTTTATAACTTTCACATCTCAGTTCTGGCAATTCTTTGATATGAGGCCATTACATCTGGACAAAGGGAAATCAAACTTGAACAAACCATTTTGCTGATATGCAAATCAAGCTAATTTAGATAACAATGGATTTCCCGATGTCGGCACATTCTGCATTTCCATATAAACCACAACAGAGCTGCAGCTGGCTGGGAGGTGAGCAAAATCATTAAAAATGGGGAAGGTAAGGAGTCTTATTCAATGTTAGCTTCAGAGGTTTTTCAAGATATTCTAGCCAATATGAGAAGCTATGTACATGTCATGAGCATGAGCATGAGAATTTGGTTTTCCTTTTATTCAGCTATTAAATATGCTTTCATTTTCTATCAATATGAGAGGAATGGCTGATTGCTTACCAGGATGTCATTCTGTTTCCCTCCATACAGATTGTGTTCTTTGAGGATAAGGATTTCCAAGGCCGGAGCTACGAATGCAGTAGCGATTGCCCTGACCTGCACACCTACTTCAGCCGCTGCAACTCCATTAGGGTGGAGAGCGGCTGCTGGGTGCTGTACGAGCGTCCCAACTACACCGGCTACCAGTATATCCTGACCCCAGGGGAATACCCTGACCACCAGCAGTGGATGGGCTTCAATGACAGCATCAAATCATGTCGCGCTATCAAAAATGTAAGCTCGCTAAAGATTAGCTGCTGTTTAGAGCAGAGCCAAGTGATCATGGAGTTTGAATATTCTGCCCTGCATAGTGCACAAGTGTATTATTCATGTTGTTACATAGCTATCGCTCCAGTTCTTTTAGCCTTAGGCGGACTTTTCCCTCTAAAATTTAACACAGATGCAATGCTGAAATGATGTATGATTCATTTGAGCCTTGAAAGTGTGTGTTTTTTATTGGAAGTTTCTGACCTAAATTGATGCAGAGGGGTACCCAGCCCTGGTGGAATACCAGAGGGTGCACCAACCAGGCAGTAATCACTAAAAAGCCAACAGACAATAAGGAGAGATAAAAGGCTCATGTTTTGGCAGCAGTTTTGCCTCATATCCAGGCCTATGCACACCAATTACTGAAGGAAACCAGGAAAACAGCCAAGAAGCCCATTTGTCCAGGCAGCCTCATAGTAATTTAGGACACATGAACAGACCAACTAAATTAGATAGTGGAAACCGTCTATGATTTAGCACATTAATTTTCATTCTGTCATGTCTCTGAAAATTTCAAGGTCTACGGTAATACCTGGAAGATCAGGTTCTACGAAAGAAAGGATTTCGGAGGCCAGATGGCAGAGTGGACCGAGGACTGCCCATCTGTGCTTGAGGCCTTTAAGTTTCGCGAGGTCCACTCCTGCGTGGTGATGGATGGCGCGTGGGCCGTCTATGAGCAGCCCAACTACCGCGGCCGCCAGTACTTCCTGGAGCGTGGAGAGTACCGCAACTACACGGACTGGGGTGCCATCGCCCCAGCCATGGGATCATTCCGCAGGATCACAGAGTTCTAGAGCACCCATGACCTCCGGAAACCCTGGGGCTCCAGAACCCTAAGGTCATCAAAGTTCTAGAGCCCCTCCTTCCCCTTTCCACATAAATTTTTCACCCTTCCTCCCCAACACTCACCTTTGTGTGCATGCATGCACATTGCAATCTGATCAATAAAACCCTTTCTTATCCGCAGAGGTGTTGTTTTATCACATCATGATGATGCCCTTAGGCAAACTGTGTTTGAAATGGTCACACATGTCTGAAGTACATATAGGCAAAAAGAACTTGCAAATGATACTATGTCCACATCGGAAAAGCACACACACGTTGCAAAACTCACTTATATCAGGAAAACAGCATGCGAGTATAGGAAGTGTGGGAAGCCGTATTAATAGTTTCATACCCGAGATCTTTTGCCATCTTTTGCCACACTTTCTCACATGGTCTTAAAAAATGTCGGCACCTAACTGGTAGCTGATTTGTCTCAAAGTATAAATTCCATATCCTTTTTAACTATCAAGACTCATGAGGGGGTGGGGGGTGGAGTCTATCCCAGAATGCATTGGGACAGAGAGAGACACTCTGGACGGGTGACCAGTCTATCATAAGGCCACCCACACACCATTCACACACCATTCAGACTTTAATGCACTTAACATGTGTCTGGATTGTGGGAGGAAACCCACTTAAATCTATGGAGGACATGCAGACTCCACACAGATAAGACTAGACTGCTGTGCAACGCTGTAGCTATCATCTTGGATGTGTAATGATAAATATCGCTGATATTCCTATGAAATGGTTTGAAGTAACAAATAATATCTCATCTTTTGCAGATCGCTATGTCATTTAACTTCTTGTAATTTCTTTCTTCTGGAAGTTATCGGAAAATAATAATAATGATAACAACAACAATAATAATGATAATAATATATGTATATACATATATGTGTGTGTGTGTGTGTGTGTGTGTGTTTATCAAATTAATGCATGAGATGCCTCAATCACCAGTTCAGAAAAATCTTGAAAAGTAGATAGGTAGGGCTTACATTTATCAAGCAGAGCTAACAAAAACGTATCATTATAAAGTAAGTGGTTCTAAAAATAGATAAGTATAAATAAGTGATACAATTCGTTTATAACTTTATTTGTGTCTAAATCCTGTTGTTGATTAAAAGTAATCACAGTTTTTCATTTTGGCCTGTGTTTAGTGACCCCCATCAACCCAAAACTAGCACACAGAAGGGGAAGTTTCTCTGCACTGGCACTGGTACCAAAACTCTCCTCCATCTAGACTAATACCAGAAACATCTCTGGCGATACCGCTGATTGTTTTAAGAACATGACGGCAATATTTCACCACAAAACACCCTCCTTTGACAAAATTAAAGTTTTGCATTCTTTTTCGACATCTTGCGTCAGTTACATCAGTAATTTTGGTGTAAGCAGAACGATAAGATTACATTACTAGAGGGTTCATTGCTCTCAAGGAAACTGATTTTGAGGTGTGACCTCAAGCTCTACCTAGTGTAAACCTCGCAATCTCGTGGACATTTGCCATTGGCATTTATTGATTAAATGAACAGTCTTTTAATGTGAGAACAATGATCTGAAATCGACCTACATCCCACAATTGCACTTGAAGAAGAAACAGAAAATGTTTTCTTTTCTTTGATTGTTTATTTTTATTTTATAAACCTGTGTTGTTGGCAGGCTTGGCATACAACACAGGGACTTTATATGCAAATATAAAGTCCCTGTGTTTATCCCTTGGGTGGCGCGGTGGCGCGGTGGTTAGAACTGCTGCCTCACAGCAAGAAGGTCCTAGGTTCGAACCCCGGCGTTGTCCAACCTTGGGAGGTCATCCCAGGTTGTCCTCTGTGTGGAGTGTGCATGTTCTCCCCGTGTCTGTGTGGGTTTTCTCCGGGTGCTCCGGTTTCCCCCACCATCAAAAAGACATGCGTGTTAGGGTTAATACTCCTGTCTGTGCCGCTGACTAAGGCATGGCAAGAACTGGAGTTGGTACCCGGGCACTGCACGGCGGCTGCCCACTGCTCCTAGCTACACAGCTAGGATGGGTTAAATGCAGAGGAAGAATTTCCCCACGGGGAACAATAAGTAGTAAAATAAAATAAAAAATAAATAAATATGTTCTAGACAGAGTTAATCTGCAAGTGGAGTTTAGGTTCTCCACCTGCAAAGGCAACCTTTATTGATTATCAAGAACTGATTATAATAACGCCGTCCTTTGGATGATCTGTGGGATGACAAGAGCACAGCGATTTTGTTATATACATTTATAGCTACCACCGATCCCCCCTCTTTCAGCATGGTTCATGTGTGGTCACTCGGGGTCGAGTATGACTGTCCTCCCTCTGGGTTCCTCTGGGTCCCTCTGGGTCCTCAGGTGGTTGTAGAGGTTGATCCTGGAGCTGCATAATGGGAGGACGCCTGTGCATGACAGCTTTTTACGTGGAGAGGCTGATGCACCTGCAGCCACCACACGGTCCTTGGCAGGGGGTGGCCAGAGTCTAATGGCATGGAGAACCAAGATGATTAGGGACCACCCTCTGTTGCAGCCTTCATACACCTTCGCTGCTGTTGTGACCTGGAGACATCCTCCGCCAGTTCCGCCATTGAGGTCTTTGTTGGATCATGCTTCGTCTGGAACCCCCCCCCCCCCCCGACCTATCCACCTTGGGTGACCCTACCAGGAGCCAAGCTCTGGACAGCATAGCTCTTGGGATCATTGGTACACACAAGCTTCTCCACCACGGCAAGGTGACAATCCAGGAGATCTTCAACATGTTTGATCAGCTAAACAACCAATCAGCATTGCCGATATTTGTGTTTACTTCAGTTTTGATGTTAAATAGGGCAAAGGAAGCAAATAGACTCAGTGAATAGGGTATGGGGTCATGGTTGGGGGAAAGACTGTGACTGTGTCAAGGTGTAAATCTTGTCCAAACACCCAGACTACAAGGGTTTTCAGTAAATCCTCGATCCATGGATGGGCTTCGGTGAATGTTGCAGGGGCTGAAGTCACACAAACATACAGTCACGAATATCAGAGAAAAAACGTGCTTTTCTGATATTACCTCCATCTAATGTCATAATTGTGTATGTGCATTTACAACACACCTTGTTTAGCTAGAATAGCGGGGTAAAGTTATATGTTGTTTATTTGGCTACAAGTGAGGGACGATGCATTAGTAAAAGTTTGGGGGTGGCACAATTATGCTAACACTGGTAAGAGAGCACTAATATCATTTAATAGCAAAATGTTCTTTACATAACATTGTTATGATTTTTTTAAGATGATGAAAAAGCAACTACATTTCACAGTAACACAAATGATGACACTGATCTGTCTGTGATTATTCAGGCCAGTGGTACAAACTAGGACTGTATGGAAGATGACATTTAATTTGGCAAGCCGTGGAGCTGTCAGATGACATAGACAGCCGTAATATCCAGGAGTGTGTTTCTCAAAGGTCCCTGGTCCTTCTCTGGGGAGGAGGAAATTAAAATGAAATAAGTACCTCCTTGGTTATTCTGATAAATATTTATTTTATAATTTCTGTGTTTTATTTAGAGCCACGCAACAGGCATTGAAAGACATTATATGCTAAAGCAAAATACAATTACGGGATCATACAAGCTACAAATGTGGCCTGGCTGTTTGACGCTGAGCTATTGTTGATGGCTAAACCATTCAGTTGTGCTGATGAACAGTGTTCATTCAGACATATGGCTCAAGACCAACAACACTTCACTAAATCAATACTCACATATTTAAGTGTATGTGAAGGTTAAATGAATAAAAGGATAAACTAAGAAATGCGGTGGCCCAGTGGTTAGCACTGTGGCCTCACAGCAAGAAGGTCCTGGGTTCGAACCCCAGGCTGTCCCAGGTCTTTTCTATGTGGAGTTTGTATGTTCTCCCCATATCTGCGTGGGGGTTCTCCCTCCCACCATCAAAAAGACATGCATGTTAGGGTTAATACTCCTGCCTGTGCCCTTGAGCAAGGCAATGGAAAGAAGAACTGGGGTTGGTCCCCGGGTGCTGCAGCTGCCCACAGCTCCTATACAACAGGATGGGTTAAATGCAGAGAACACATTCACTGTAAGAATACAATGACACAATAAAGTGACTTTTGTTTTTTCTTCTTAAATGAACAAACTAATAAATTTAAAAACATTCATTAGTATTACAATGACTGAATTACCTCAAGACCACCATACTATACTGTGTACTAGAGACATGCAGGATTTTTGTTTTGTGGGTAATTCCTTGATATCTTCAACAACAAAACAAAAAATGTGATTAAAATCTCCTTGTAAGATTTTACACCAGTGTTAAACAATTTCAAAACAGTAAAAAACATTTTATTTTAAGTTTATTACTTGGTAGACATTTGCAATTAAGTGTTTTATGCTCGTAGTCGGTAAGATCAACAGTCGAGTTGCATAACTTGCAACCAGCAGCAGATCAACCTTTTCCACAGCGACGCAGCAAATTTCATGTCCTTACTATTGCCACACTTGAGAGCTGTGTAGCAAAGTCTTTGGCTGTTAAATGCAAAGGCTAATAAGGACATTAATGAGACTGCCGTCTGGACTGAGGGGCAAAACATTAGCGTGGGGCTGCAGGCGGTGAGGTGGCTGTGTTTGGAGGGTGGGGCCTGACGGTGCACCTGTCCACTCCAACACAGATGGTAAAGCTTACACGACAGAGCCATGTGGCCAGAAGCCAACTTCACAGTCGCTGCCTCAGGACCAGCTGCAGGGAAAACAATTTAATTGGATCAATAAATCTTTTCTCGAATCATGCATTGTAAGATAGAAAGCTCAGCCTTTGCCTCACAATAGCCGGTAAACGTTGTATAAAGCCGCGAATGTTTAAAACAGTTGCAGCATCAGCCATTGTGCAGATATAAACGCTGAGGCTATACAAACGAGTGATTCCCCTGGCAGTGCATTTGAATGTACCCGCATATATATAAATCTGGACCAGGCCAGTGGGCAATACGGTGCATTTGAAAGGGGGTTATAAACAATTTGTTATCAGACATAATTCTTGGCCCCAAACATGGATCGTATAGGAAAGGTAGGCCGTCAAGCAAGGCTAATGCTTGCCTGTATCGATCAGTCTTTTTTTCTTTTTTTCTTTTACAAAGAATTGTTATCAAGTGTGAGGTGTCGTTATCTGCAACTCAAGTTCAGCAATTTGCTAAGCCTTGTTTTGGTGCTGTTGAAATTGCTATGCCTGAGTGCAAGGCCTGTGTCATTTAAGCAAGCAATGAGTTGCTTTTTACTTCCAAGACCATCTGGATATGGCAGCAGAATTCAGTCTTAGTTCTGCTTATGTAAGACAAGGTGCACACCAGATAACGTGTGTCCTCCATCACACCTCTCTTTCCTCTTTACCTACAGATTGTCTTTTATGAAGACAAAAACTTCCAAGGTCGCAACTATGAGTGCAACAGCGACTGTCCCGAGCTCAACACCCACTTCAACCGCTGCAACTCAGTCCGGGTGGAGAGCGGCTGCTGGGTGATGTACGAGAGGCCCAACTACATGGGCTCCCAGTACGTCCTCACCAAAGGAGAGTACCCCGACTACCAGCGCTGGATGGGCTACAATGACAGCATCAGGTCTTGCCGCATCATTCGAAACGTGAGTTCCTTAATCTGTCAACCAAGATGGCCAAAAGAGCCATTTTATCATTTACTAGAAAGGTTTTGAGTCCAGTGATGGGAATCGGCTCTCTGCATAACTGTAGTCCACTGACTTCCGGTTTCTACTGCAGCGGTCATACCAGTTACCTGTTTGTTGGCATGTGCTATTGACAATGGCATATTCTTTCACGATGCCTGCAAGATTTACCGCGGATAAATGTCGACGACATGCACACAATTGTCGACAAACGTTCACCTGCACCTACCAGCAAACGGGTGAAAAATTTTAGGTTGTACATATCAAGTTACATCCACAATTATGAGGATGAGGATACTGACCACTGCAGCAGAAACCGGAAGTCAGTGGACTACAGTTATGCACAGAATCGATTGCTCTCAACATGCTAGGTAATTCTGCTGTTCACCTTGTCTCACTCTATTTCTCTGGACGCTCACGAGTGATGGGTGTTTTACACGCCACGAACGTCATAACTGAAAACATTTCCAGTGTGACATATGTCTTCATCATTATATCAGGGGATGGGAAATGTTTGGGGACGGCATTGAAGGATACTGGAAGTCCGCCTGCCTTGGGTAAAAATATGTAAAGCCAGAGACATAAATAGGCATGAACTCCAAAAATAGCCGGCCCACCTCCCTGCTCCTCGTCATATCCATGTTTGGTGCTTTCTTTCCTCATGTACAGAGACTGCAGAAGCTAAAGAGGGAAATGATCTATGCAATCGTCCAGGTTCAAGTCTAGATATGGAGGGAGAAGTTTAGTCTTTCACAAAAAGTAAAAGCTGTGAGATTACTTGTGTTGGCAATACATCAGATAGATATAGAGGTTATGTCATCGCCTATCATAGCATGCATATGTTTTTTCATGGAAAACGGATGAGTTTTCATTATTAAAAGCTGTTCCCTGATGTTTTGCTGCCAGGCAGACGGTTAACTCAGACCCCTCTCCAACCTCTCAAGAACCTCGGCTGACTTTCTCCGCTCTTTGGTGTACATTGGTGTTCCCTCAACCTGCGTGGGAGAGAGAGATTGATTGTCAGTGGGTGACGCTGAAATCCTGCCCTTGCTTTTGTTTTTTCGCAGACCACTGGCCAGTTCAAGGTGCGTGTCTATGAGCGTCCCGACTTCAGCGGTCAGATGCAGGAGTTCACCGAGGACGTGTCCAACCTGCCCGACCACTGGCGCTGCCGCGAGGTCCCCTCCGCCCACGTGATGGACGGCGCCTGGGTCTTCTTTGAGCACCCCAACTACCGGGGCCACCAGTACCTGCTGGAGAGAGGAGAGTACCGCCGCTTCACCGAGTGGGGAGCCATGCATCCCACCGTGGGGTCCCTCCGCCGCGTCCAGGACTTTTAGACCGTCTCCCCCCTTAGTCCCTGTTATACATAACTGTCATTTGCACATTTAATAAAAAATAAATTGTGCTTCAATAGATACCTCTCTATGCTCTCTTTGCGTGTCATGGTTTTGATGTGACAGGATTGGCCCTCGATCATCAGAGGCAGTATTAGCAACACAAACACACATGCACACACACCACCTTGTTTTTGAGAAACTGAAATGACACTATAAACACTGTGACATTTAAACACCATAACAGCTGAGGCCATTGCACTAACACTTACAGTAACTGCATTTTGTTGGCAGGGTTCACTTATACCCACAGTTATATGTACCATGTTCATGCAAAATCCCAAACCTAATCACCCTGCAGAAAACACTAATCTAAGACACTGGAAGTAAAGACAATACTGTCCGAGTCTCTCTGAACAGCAGACATGACAAAACAAGGTCCAGAAAGTACAACTCCGCACCATGTATTTCCTCCACCCGTGTGCGAAATCAGCTGATTTCATTACCTTATCAAGCTGAAGAGTGGAGTTGATTAGAATCAATTGGTTTAGCACATGGGTGGAGCAAATACATGTTTAGGACTTTTACTTTCTGGACTTGGATTAGCCACCTCTGCTGCATAGCAAAATAACTGTCAGTAAAACCAGTACATTGTTCATGATAAGTTACAGGGGATATACAGGGCCGAAAATATTGAAGACGTCAATGGGTAATTGAGACATATACAACAACACTGGAGTGCAGTTTTTATGGCAAATGAAGGACTTTTTTTCTGAGATTATGACCTTTTGCACTGTTACAGATCAAACTGTATTATGTATAAACCCCTTCACCAGATATTCCTCCATCAAAATGATGAGCTAGGAGTGATGTGCTTGCCGATGAAGGAATTAGATATATGTAAATTATAAGGGCATTTTGCAAAGCCTCATATTTGAAACATGTGGTGCGCTTTCTTTACATCTGTCAATACCTCCCTCTGCTGGAGATGATACATCCATTTGGACATTACAGTGTCGTGTTTACCTCACGACAACGCTTTCAATCATGACACAGCTGCTCAATTTTGCAAACGAAACTACTTTTGGGTGCAGGCTGAAAACCTTGCACGAATGAATTTCTTTTTTGTTTCATCGTCATTACGCTCTGTGGGTGCTCGAGTTATTCATGCGCATGCACACATACACACACACATGCATGCACGCACACACACATACACATGCATTTATGCACGCGCGCACGCGCGTGCAAATACACATGCAAAGGTATGCATATATTCGTACCTTTGCACATTGTCTAGGAGTGTATTTTGGAGCGCATAGGTCCACCACAGTTGGTGTGCAGGCTGGCCTAGAGTGCCAAAACAGCGGTGCAAGTAACGCCATTGCACAGGATAGTTTAGGGACAGGGAAGGGGGACAGTCAAACAGACTCAGGCTAAACCTGAGGACAAAAAGGGTCAGGCGCGCTGATGACTCAGTGGGATTTGGGAGTCCGGAGCATGCCAGCAGACAGTTTGTGCTGACGCTAGCAGGGGCACAGCTCACAGAAATAACAACTGGGTCTGTGACAACACAAAGGGGCCTCTGCTGGCACGTTCGCCCAGCTGGAGTTATTGACCTCTACGCCCTCTTGTTTACCACAAACCCCCAGCCCACCCCCTTTCTCTCTGTCTGTCTCTCTCTCTTTTGAAATTGGCAACAGTGGAGAGAGGGAGGGGGGGGGGACAGATTGACAGACAGATGGAGAGACAGACGGATAGAATGATGTAGGAATGAGTTAAAGATGAAATTGAACTATATTGAACTACGCCCTCTTGTGATGGGCATTTGGCGGTACAATCTGGGCGCTGCGTGTGTGTTTGGACTCTTCTTAACAGTGATTTTATTTGAATACAGAAGGTTTGCTGAGACCCAAACCTCAGCTCAAAACCCAAATTCGCATTATTCACCGGAGTTAAACTGATCTGTTGCGAATGTTTAGCTTGGCAATGTAAACCGTACATCAGATATATTTGTGGAATGCGACTCAGCTGTGAAAAGACCCCTGTTTCTATGAGACTGATGCTTGCCCAGACCCGGCTATTTATAACTGCAGGGTTGTGATTGGCCTCTGTGACTGAGAGGAACTGCGTTAATCCTCAGGAAAGAACATAGTTCATAGTCCTAAGAGTTGCCTTGTATGGCAACAATGGAGCGAGGAGGAGAGAGATTGGGAGAAGAGAGAGAGAGAGAGAGAGAGAGAGAGAGAGAGAGAGAGAGAGAGAGAGAGAGAGAGAGAGAGAGAGAGAGAGAGAGAGAGAGAGAGAGAGAGAGAGAGAGAGAGAGAGAGAGAGAGAAAGCGAGAGGGGGGTGAAAACGAGAGGGGGTGAAAATGAGAGGGAAAAAAGTGAGAAAAAGAAAAGAAAAATAAGGGCAACATGCGGTCAGATACAAAGGTTAGCAGAGGAAAATATTGTGCTACCGGGGGAAGGGGGGAGGGCATATTTCAAGACTGAACAAATGTATTTTCTTTCACAGAGATAAGGGAATAATCCAGCTGAGGCTTTGGAGAGACAAGTTTGGCTGGCAACAGGACATTTTTGCAGCACCGACGCACGGCTCATGAGGATAACATCCAACACGGTGGAGGCCATTTCCCTGATTGCGTCTCCAAGGAATATCTTAATGGATTGCTCCAACAAATGATAATTGCTGATGCACTCAAAGCCAGCGATGAACGGTCTCTCTTGTGTCACGTGGGAAACACACATTTCAATCTCACTCTGGTTTCAGGCGATGAGAGGCAGCGCCACAACAATGTCACATAAAAAAAAACACGTTGATCCAAAAATGGTATTGGCTGTCAACAAACATTGCAGGGTGTGGTTTGAGAAGCTCGCCCAAGACCGCTGCCAAAACCCTGCACCCAGTGTTCGATGGATGACACCAGAGGCACTTTCTGCAGGGCTCTCCCAAAGCCACTGGATGGCTCGATCTCTCCCATTAGATGTAGGGGTTATAAGTGTAGTTACTTTAATAAACATGGTCCCCGGGCAGTTTATTCCAACTGGTTCAGAGAAAGTGAAAGAAGATGGATGGAGAGAAAGAGAATCACTTATCCTCAAACGCCTCTCCGCTGACGTGGTTATGAAGCTGGGCGCCATGGTTTCAGTGAAAATGATGGGCCCATCTGTCTACTTATAGTTTTCATTGCACTCTGGGGAGGAAACATTGTCACTGTTAGCTGTTGTGTGTCACAAGCAATAGCGTGTCCTACACAGTATATTGGTATACCAACTTGGTACACATACAGATGGATGTAAGCATAGCATTGTAATGTCATGGACTATTAAATCCCAGCAAAATTGACCTCCCATGTACCTACAGGACTAAAGTGAGGATGCATTTCCTTTCTGACCTGTAACTGGACATTTGTTTGATGATGATGATGGTGATGATGATGATGATGATGTGGCTATGCCTACTTTTACCCAGCCCTGTGCTGCTGCCTGTCTATCTGCTCCCAGTACCATGGAAGTGGTAAAAAGAGAGCAGCAAGGAAGAGCTGGCAGCTCTGCTAGCTAAGCGTGTACCATGTGGGTTCAGGCCCATTAAAGCAGCATCCTAGGATGGAGACCTTGGCCGTGTGTCATTCCACCACCCCTCCCCCCAGCGGTTCCTGTCTCGCTCCATTTTACCTATCAAACAAATGCCAAAACAGTATTCATTAAAGAATGGAAGTTGAAAGAAAACACAAAGACTTGGAGATGGCCGAAGAAGACAGCAAATAAAATCTTGTTACCAGATGGAAGATCAAGGACTTTGTCTTCCATTTTCTCCTCTGTCTCCTAATCGATTATAAAGCCTCTGTCATCAAAAGATTAGATACATTTTATTAAATCAGCGTGATCCCTGTGGGGGGAACTAGATTGTTGATGCAGCAGATAATAAAATACAACCAAGAGGAAACATGAAACATAGTGAGTGTGTGTGTGTGTGTGTGTGTGTGTGTGTGTGTGTGTGTGTGTGTGTGTGTGTGTGTGTGTGTGTGTGTGTGTTCAGATAGAAAGGAGAAAAGGGAGAGAGAAAGAGAGAGAGAGAAAGGGTGAGAAATGTGATATGCAAAATGAAATGTGAACTGTCACGACTGTGCAAGATCCATTTCTGCATTTACATTGCAGGTGGCTCTAATTACCAAATCAGTGTGGATGAAGGTTGTGCACACAGTGTAATGGTAGTGATGTAGACCCACCTACTCGTGCCCTAAAAAGTGGAGAGATGATTTTAAGGAGCGGACCGATAATTGCCAGTGCTGATGTAAGGACCATTCCATAACACAGGAACATTAAAAACAGCTGACTTCTCTATATATTACTTAAAGTTACAGCTTATAGGGACAACAAGCAAAAAATGTATCTTGAGGTTGATTGTCACCCCTCTGTCCTCTGTGAAGGAACTCTGCAGTGAGGTCATGTCCCTTCCTTCCACATGGCCGTCTGCCCATCACACTCTCAGCTGGCCAGCAATCACACACTCCCCTTCACACACACCTGCTGCAAGCGGGGAATCAAAGCGTGCACACACACACACACATTTTTGTTCACACTCTCCTTTGCATGCACCTGACACACACACAGGAACATGCCAAGACCTTTATTTAGGCCTGACCTCTATGCAGTGACAACACCCCACCGTGCCTCATAAGAATGTGCTAGGGATGCAGACCAGTGCTTACTTTTGATCCCTCCTTTGTATCCTCATCCACTTCAATACCTGTCCTCGTCCCATCTCCATCACTGGGTTGAGGCGGGCTCCTCTCAAACGTCGAACGCCATTCGAATTGTCCACGACTCTCTCTGAGATGAGAGAGTCGGGGCCTTCCTATGAGCAGCGATGGCAAAGCCAGGTCCAGAAAGTAAAATCCGAACCATGTATTTCCTCCCCCCCGTGTGCTAAATCTGCTGATTTCATTACCCTATCAAGCTGAAGAGTGGGGTTGATTAGAATCAATTGGTTTAGTACGTGGGTGGAGCAAATACATGGTTAGGACTCTTACTTTCTGGACCTGGTTTTGCCACCTCTGCCTATGAGGAAACAGTTTACCTGGACAGGAAGGAAGTTTTGGCCGTCAGGTCATCAGCAGACAACCTCTCTCATCCCCTTGTCAGAGACATGACATGGGCGTAACGGACCCCCTGCTTTTACAGACACAGCTAAACAGTGCAGATTGAAAAGTGATAGCTTGAGAGATCGAGTTTCAGAAATCACATCACTGTCAAAACATTTTCCAGCTGCGCTGAAAAAGTTATCGTCTAAAGTATCAGAAATGCAGATATTACATCATTATAGAAAACAAATATACTATACTACCAGGACTGCAATATATATTGTGTGTCTATATATATATATATATATATATATATATATATATATATATATATATATATATATATATATATATATATATATATATATATATATATATATATATAAATGTTACGCTATCCCGACGGTCCTCAGTGAGGACCATTAGATGGCAGCATTGTATACAGAGTGTACTGCTGTTACTTGTAAAAGCAAATACATCTGGTGGACTGCAGGGACAACATAAATTCATCACAGTTCAGATGTTGTGTCTTCCCTGACAGTCTGATCAACACTATTTCACTGATTCTCGTGTTAAAAGTGCACACGTCGAATGGCTCTTGCACATTCGGCTGTCCTGATAGTAGATACAGCTCGTAACAATTCAATTTCATTCCTTGAATATATAACACAAGACTGATCTAACTTGCATAGGGAACTTATTGAACTTACTGTTATGACGCAACAGCCAATCCCTGTTCTATTCTATCGGTCGATGTGGTCAACAGAGTTCACCATGCACTCATCCCACAGTGAAGATGGTTCTCTGCTGTCTTGTCCTCTTATCCACTCTCATTATCCACTCTCTCCTTCCCTTTCGCTCACGTGCACACACTTGCACCCCCCCCCCCCACACACACACACTGATCCACTATTGTGCAAAGGATTTACCAGGGAGCTTAATGTGACGTCAACCCGGTGGAAAAAAATCAAATAAATAACAGCATCACCATGGAAACCTGTCTCCCTCAGCTTCTCCATGATCCACCCTGGATCCGCGGACATGAATGCTGCATCATTGTGCGGGTGTGCTCATATAAGTATGTGTTGCTACAATGGAGACGGCTCGTTCTTACGCTGTACGGACAGCGCTCTCATTGGCTTAGCACACGGAGGTGGGGGAGGACGTCTCGGTGGAAGAGTCGGCAAACTGTCCATTTAGTAGGACAGCTCGGTGACCACTTCAACGCTCGTTTCATCTCAGATGACGGGCTGCCAAATAAGTGTACTTAACACCACAGGGCCTGTGTCCCCTGCATAACCCATGCGTATGTGGAAGAACAGCAAGGTGAAATGCATAGGAGAGTGAAAGCTCTCAGACAGCACAGATATGAACGGTACAAGCCAAAGCAGGACATCACACGGGACTCACATTAAGTTTTGAGGACTGAGGATTTTACATGATTAAGGTTGTTGTTGGCTTTTTACTGTGTTAAAGATGGAAACCATCACCAGTATGCCTTAATTAAAACACACAAGACGGGGTGTTCTCCTATACGTTAATCTGGACCACGTGATCCAGATTGGTAAAAGAAGAACATCTGCAGAAAGTCCTTCTCTCGCTCGGCCGTAAGCACCCCGAATAAATTCACTTTTAACCTTTAACCTTTTAACCTCGTGTCTTCTTAATTTGTTGTCTGTTTTTGTCGTTATTGTAAACTACTAATAAGACACGTTAGCCCCTAACTAACGGATCTGACCTTTGGCCGAGCGGTTAGGGATGTCGCCTTGTGGTGCAGTACACCCGTATCGAATCCCCGCACCGGGCAAGAAAATAACCGGTTACAATATTATTTGTGCTGTCTGACGTATGAGCCTGGAAGAAGACTGACATATATATGTGTGTGTGTGTACGCGCGCGCGCATGTTATATATATATATGTGTGTGTGTGTGTGTGTGTGTGTGTGTGTGTGTGCGCGCCACCCCATTTTTTTCCGCACGTTCACACAGCAAGTTGTCATTTATGGAGGCTGATGTGGTTTCATCACATGTTTTTATTACCTATCCCGATCTATTTTAAGAGCTGTGCGTACATGCCGTATGTGTGCATACAGCGTTTGACACTGTTTGTTTATACTGGTGAAGTCTGGAAAAGGTGGCAGCAAAGTTGTGTCATAACAGACGAGCTGGCAGAGAACAGATGTCCTTTAAAACTATGGCCGTAAAAAGCTCCCCCCCCATCTTTTATTCCATGGCTGAAAAAAACAGAAACGGATAGTCTCCCGATGGCTTCTTTTCAACCGTCTTTCCACGGGGTGTTTTATAATTTGGCCGGGTCTGATAATACAGTGAGGTGCCAGCGCCTCACTGTATTTGCGCTAATAATAGCGCATGCCTCTCACGGGTTGCGAGTTTCTCCAGACCCTTTTTAAGTAAAACCCCACACAGATGGCTTTAATTGTACAGCAATTTGATGATCTGTGGCTGCCAATTCAAACACTGGTTTATGGCTGGGGAGAAGGAGGAGGAGGAGGAGGAGGTGGTGGGGGGTGGGGGGGGGTAATGAGGACTGCAATATGTTCAACGCACACGTGAACTCGGTGTGCACACACACACACACACACACACACACGTGTGTGTGCTGCCTGTAGCCGATACTGAGTGTTTACAGTGCGGTATGAGGGGGGATCCTGGGAGGCAGCTATTTTTAGCCCTGGTTTCATCATTCCCCCCCCCCCTCCCCCCTCCGCTCTGAGTGCGGCGGTGGGCTGGAGCTGCATTCTAATGAAGAGAGGAGTGCATGGCAGTAAAACAGCCTCCATCTGCTACTCAGAGAGGCGACCTCCACGTTTCCTGAAGGTGGTTTGAAAAATTCAGACTGATAGATCCAAATGAAAGAAGGCCGGGGATCGTCTCTTGCGCCCGCTCTCTGGCGCTTCACGCTTGATGAGGTCACCGCAGCAGAGGTCCGGGGAGAGTTAGCACGCTAAATATCTCCAGATGTGAAACTACTCTGTTTGATATATTCCATCGCCAATGGAGATGGAGATGGAGGGCAACCCCCCCCCCCACACACACACACACACACCGCCTCAGCTTGTGGCGCAGTAATAGTTAATAGTGCTGTCACGGACGACTAGACTAGCTACCGTAGCTAATAGGTCGGGCCCTTTAGTCGACTGGTTAACGCAGTCGCCCATGGTGCGGGAGACCCGGTTCGCGTCCCGGCTGCGGCGTTTGCCTCCTGAATTCGCTACGCTGGTGTCAGAAGTGGGATGGCGAGACCATGAGGCCATCGGGAGCGGGTGCGCCCAGAGACTCGTGAGGGAGCTGGTATGGCCCGAAGGAGGAGAAGGGTAGTGTAACGTACACGGATGAGTAAACTCGCTACCTTGGCTAACGGTTCGGACCCTTTAGTCGACTGGTTAACGTAGTCGCCCCGTGGTGCGGGAGACCCCGGGTGCGCGTCCCCGGCCGCGCCCCCTGAATTCGTTACGGTATTATTTCACAGTAATAGGTGGGTGCTGGAGAATGTTAACGGGCCTGCCGCAGGCCGCCTGCGTGCTGTAATCCCCCCTGCCGGTGTCTCCTCCGTGGGTTGTCACAACAGACCTGGTGTGCTTAGCCTCACGCATCTTCTTCATTCCTTAGCACCGCGTGTAATCCACTCCATCCATCATTTTACAACACGGTACAAATGTTACAAACAAATGAAAAAGCGCCGTGACAAGGAATA